>NW_004949099.1:19006878-19024406 GCF_000317375.1 Microtus ochrogaster | reverse complement strand
TGATCCTAGGGAAGCTAAAAAAGAAGGTGAACCCATGGAATTGGTTTTTTAAACAATGAGAGCTTTATTAATGTGAGAGTAGTTCAACTTGTAAGTAAATACACAGTTTCTCCGAAGAAAACATATAAATGGCTAAGTATCTATGAAGATACTTAAAACTCATCATCAAAGAAGTGCAAATTAAAAACTTACGTCTTTTAGAAGAGCTCTTAACAAAAAGGCAAGAGATAAGAGGCTGTGAAGTATAGGTAACACGTGCTTTCTTCATTAAATTTTTAATTAGATACAGCAATTAGGAAAAAAAATTAAAACCAATAAGAGGTTTCATCAAAAAATAAAATGAGAACTTTCATATTACCCAACACACTTTGGTCTTCTTACACTCCTGTGTTCATTGCAGTGTTATTCACAAAAGTTAAAATATAAAAGCATAGTTTGTACCTATCGTTCATTGGAAGGATAAAGAAAATACAGACTGTCTCACCAGAGTTCTTTTGACATATTATTCAGTCCAATGACCAAAAAAAGGTGTTTTCATTTCTGACAGCATAGATCTGCCAGGATGACATGAGAAATAGGATTGTTTCCAGGAAGAAAAAAATATTCCTAAAACTAATTTATATGAAGAACCTAAGATTGCCACACACATAAAAGCATTCTGTGCAATGGTGGATACCACGAGAAGATTGTTAGGGGAAATGCAGATGCACTTGCTAGTGGTAAGTAAAAAAAGTAGTTGGTAATTACGAAGAGTAAACACAGTGTACTAGTGACCTGCAGGTTGACAGGGTTAGTGACACCTTAGTGTGGCCTGGAAATTTGATAAGAGACCTAGCTTTGGGTATTGTCACCATAAATGAAAGCAGTATTAGGAGAAACACAGACAGCATGCTAATATTTGACTGTGGCAATAAGTTGTTATGTGTGAGAGCACACTTAAAATCATGTTCATCTCACATGTTTTACACTATTTTAAAGGGAAAATTATACTGGCAGCCCTCTAAGATTATTCGAAAGGGACTTTTTAAATTTTCCTTATTTTCGTATTTGTGGGGTTACTTGATTGAGAAAATAAGACTCATCACTGGGGTGATCACGATGAATATGAAAGGAAATCAGACAGAGAATGGTGATGAAGAGTATTAATGTTCCATTAACTCCCAAACAATGTTTCCTTCACTGTTGATCAAAATTTTTTTTTGTTTGTTTTTTTTTTTTTTTTTTTTTCGAGACAGGGTTTCTCTGTGGCTTTGGAGCCTGTCCTGGAACTAGCTCTTGTAGACCAGGCTGGTCTCGAACTCACAGAGATCCGCCTGCCTCTGCCTCCCGAGTGCTGGGATTAAAGGTGTGCGCCACCATCGCCCGGCTGTTGATCAAAATTTAAAGAAGAACTTCATTTTGCTATTGTGATAGTTGGTTGAGTAATGTAAACAAAGTAAAAGGAATACAAACTGCTAATTTTGAGGCACAATTGAGGGTGGGGACCCTACAGAAAATTTCACATATGATCTCTTGCAATTTTTTCATCACTGCTGAAGGATGGGAAGACCTGTTTATGCCAGAAAGGACACTGGTGGTCAGAGTTGCCAAATAAGTAAACAAGAAAGTATGTAACAGTGATCTTTGGAAGTTGGAATATATCCAGCCTGGTGGGCCACGTTGATTGGAGAGCAATATATCAGTAAACCCCAAATATTATCTGAACTATGATAAAACTTTTATTAACTCTATCTTACCTATGAATAAATAGCTAAGACTCACAAGGGATCTTTGTGTATTATTGATAAAGCATAGAAAGTTAACCAAAGAAAGAAGAAAAATCAGTTTGGGGAAGAAAAGTGTACATTCAGATTAAATGGGAACACTGCTCCAGGAAATACTTTCTGGAAAGAACATACAAAGATATTATATAAGTGAAACATTAAAAATATTTAAAGTACATCAAAATTATCTTGTTCCAAAAGATTAAACTTGAAATAGAATTAAATAAAGACTAGGAGTAAGCAGGAACAGAGGAAAGTATATATGCATGCTTGTTATCGGCATATAACTATAGATGTAAGCTAGAATACTACTTTAGAGAATCCAATAGTTAAATTCAGAAGATAAGATGAAGTAAATTATGAAATTATAGAAGATAGCCCAATCCAGGAACTATAGGATTTTAAGAAATGCCTGGCAAGTGTTCAATATCATAGTAGAAAAGAAACTTGATCTACAAGGCACCATTTTGAAATTATGGAATATCAGGAGAAAGTAGAGTCCTAGCTAGAGAGAAAGAAAGTAGAATGAAGGGATGAAAAAGCCAAATGTCTTCAGTTTTCAGGGCATGGTAACATCATGAAATTTCAAGAGTGACCATTAAAATCCAGAATTGTATTTCAAAGCAAAATATTAATCATGGTAATCATAAAATTAAGGCGTTTTCTAAGCTGTTTCCTTATGGAGTTAATTTTCAGAAACTATTTGAATGTTAAGTATGTAAAAACAAGGGAATATATTTAACAAAAGAAAAAGGTGGTATTTAAACAACACAGTATTGATACCCAGTAGCAGTTAAGTTGACATAAAATGGAGGAACTGAGATAGACATGGAATTGAATTATTGTCATGTCCACAGAACACTAACCAAACAAACAATTGTAAGAAAACACAGAAAAATCAAAGCTGATGTTCTCCAGTAATGCTCAAAGCAACAAAATTGGTATGATGTGAACTTTATTTCAGTAGCTTAAGCTAATTGGAAGTGGAAAATTTTAATCTTTATTTTACATGCTTCTGCTTGTCATGCATACAAACAGAAAAACAAAAAGGTTACTATATTTTGAGACATACTAAAAAATTTGCCACACACTAAGTTTATCTGATAAAGTATGTTCATATATACTAAAATATGCATGCAGTGCTTTAGTTATATTCTACCATAGGTTAGGATGTATGTCCTTTAATTTCAAAGCACAAAGTAATCATAGTAATCATGGTCCACATATTCCAGTTTAGCTGAAGTCATCTCTATCCATTTTCTTTAAAATAATATGCAAATAATCCAGAAAAATAATAAATAATTCCATAGTTTAAAGAGGAAACAAACAAAAATTAGAATTAGTCAAGGAACAGCAATGAGTATATATAGATATGTATATACATATATATATATATATGCATATATCTTATGCAATTATAGGAACTATGTAAGTTTATATGAAAAAAATTTCTTGGAAAATAAAAATATTAAAAGCAGTGTGAAGAAAGTTCATAGCACTAAATGGAAACTGGAAATATCTCACACTAGTTAGTTAACAGAACATCTGAAAACTCTAGAACAAATGGAGCAAATTCACCAAGGAGGACTAGATGGCAGGAAATATTCAAATTGAGAGCTGAAATCAGTAAAACAGAAACAAAGAAAATAATAGAAAGCATGAATGAGACAAAGAATTGGTTCTTCTAGAAACTCAAGAAAATGGACAGTTACCCAACCCAACCAAAAGGCAGAGGAATTATCCAAATTAACAAAATCAGAAACAAAAAAAAAAGGGGACGTAACAACAGACATGGAGGAAATCTAGAGAGTCTTCGGATCATACTTTGAAAACCTATACTCCACAAAATTTGAAAACTTAAAAGAAATGTATAATTTTCTGGATAAATATCACTAACCAAAATTAAATCAAGACCAGATAAGTAAATTAAATAGACCTATAAATGCCAAAGAAATAGAAACAGTTACCAAAAGTTTCCCAACCAAAAAAAAAAAAAAAGCCCAGGAAAAAATTGTTTCAGCACAGAATTCTTCAAGATTTTTACAGAAGAACTAGTACCAATACTCCTCAAATTGTTCCACACGATAGAAATAGAAGGAACATTGCCAAACTCTTTTTACGAGGCTACCATGACCCTCATATATAAATCACACAAAGACATTATTAAGAAAAAGAATTACAGACTAGTCTCACTCATGAACATTGATGCAAAAGTACTCAATAAAATACTGGAAAACTGAATCTAAGAACACATCAGAAAAATCATCCACCATGATCAAGTAAGTAGTCTTCATCCAAAAAGATTCAGGGATGATTCAACATAACAAAAATCTGTCAATGTAATCCATCATATAAACAAACCAAAAAAAAAAAAAAAAACATGATCATCTCATAAGATGCTGAAAAGTCTTCACAAAATACATTTGTTCCTGCTTAAGGTCTTGGATAGAGCAGGGATACAAAAAATATACCAAAACATAATAAAGGCAATATACAGTAAGCCTACAGTCAAATCAAACTAAATGGGGAGAAACTCAAATGATTCCACTGAAATCAGAAACAAGACAAGGTTGTGTCATCTAACCATATTTGCTCAATATAGTACTTAATGATGTAGCTAGAGCAATAAGAAATTAAAACAAGATTAAGGGGATACAAATTAGAAAAGAAAAATTTAAACTCTCACTATTGGCTGATGATATGATAATCAGCAAATTACATAAATGACCCCAAATATTCTACTAGCGAATTTCTACAATTCATAAACACCTTCAGTAATGTAGCAGGGTACAAGATTAAATAAAAAAAATCAGTAGCCCTCCTAGTAAAGATGATAAATAGGCTGAGAAAGAAATCAGAAACATCATCCTTCACAATAGGCACTAATAACATAGAACACTTTGAGTAACTTAATACAAACAAGTGGAAGACCTGTATGACAAAAACTTCAAATCTTTGAGGAAAGAAATTGAAGAAGAAGTATCTCCCATACTCCTTGGTAGGTAAATTAAAATAATAAAACTGACAATCTTATCAAAAGAAACCTACAGATTCAATGCAATGCCAATTAAAATCCCAGCAAAATTCTTCACGGACTTTGAAAGAACAATACTCAACTTCTTATGGAAAGCAAAAAAGAAGTAAAGAAAAAAAAACAAATAAAACAAAACGAAACAAACAAACAAAAAAAATGAAGATAGGCAAAACAATCTTGTACAATAAAGGAAGTTCTGGAGGTATCACAATTCCTGACTTCATACTCTACGACAGAACTACAGTTCTGAAAACAGCCTGGTATTGGCATAAAAGCAGACAGGAGGACCAATGGAACCAAGTTGAAGACCCAGATATTAATCCACACACCTTCAAACACCTGATTTTTGACAAAGATGCAAAAAATGTAAAATGGAAAAATGAATCTTTAACAAATGGTGCTGGCTTAACTGGATATCAATATGTAGAAGAATGAAAACAGATCCATATCTATCACCATGTACAAAACTCAAGTCTAAATGAATCAAAAACCTCAACATAAAGCCAACCACACTAAACCTCATAGAAGAGAAAGTGGGAAGTATACTTGAGCACATCGGCACATAAGACCACTTCCTAAGTATAACCCCAGCAGCACAGACACTGAGAGAAACAATTAATAAATGGGACCTTTTGAAACTGAAAATCTTCTATAAAGCAAAGGACATGGTCAATAAGACAAAAAGGCATCCAACAGAATGGAAAAAGATCTTCACCATCATCATATCAGACAGAGAACTGATCTCCAAAATATACAAGAAGTGAGGAAACGACATTAAAATAAGAAATATTTTTTTTAAATGGATACAGACCTAAATAGAGAACTCTCAACAGATGAGTCTAAAATGGCTGAAAGACGCGTAAGGAAATGCTAAACATTCTTAGTCATCAGAGAAATGCAAAACTAACAACTCTGAGATTCCATCATATGCCTGTCAGAATGGCAAAGATGAAACACACTAATGACAGTTTATGCTGGAGAGGATGTTGGGTAAAGGAAACAGTCTCCCATTTTTGTTAGGAGCAGACTGGCAAAGTTGTTTTGGATATCAGTATGGTGTTTACTCAGAAAATTAGGCAACAACCTACCTCAGTGTTGACAGAAGTTTCCTGTTCTTCCTGGTCTCGCAGCCATTTAGTCCCAAAGAAATCACACAGAGGCCTAAACTAATTAATTTCCTTTCAAATCACCAGTTTGTTTCTATAATTGCACTTATAAAACTGTAATCATCCAGTAAATGAAGACTAAGAAAAAACTCCAACATTACTTGTGATATTAAAGGAAAAATAAAAAAGTTGTCCAGACCAGTGTTAAAATTATATATATACATATATGTATATATAATATTCATCCTCAAGAATAATTCTACATCAATACTTTATAATTCAAAAATATCTGCATGAAAATACATCAAATCCCTCTGTGTAAGAAGAATGTAGACTGTGCAATGAATATTTTTAGTGAGATGGTCATACTCCCTAAAACTTCACTGCTATGATCTGTCTCTACAATATGACTATGTGTTCCAATGTCCTGCCATTTCTCTGGGAATTTACATTCAAATGAGCAGAGCTTCTTGATAAAGGTTGGCTAAACTCTTCAAAGCCTCTACATTGCTGTTTAAATCCACAAAACCTCCAATTATCTGCCTGTCTTGGGTATGTATTATGCTCAGTAATGCTGACCAATCTTAGAGAGTGCTCTCATTCTGCATGAGAAAAAGCAGAGGGCATTCTGTATGTGGGTATAATAAAGACTTCTATCACAAAGAATAAACAACTAAATGAGCGGCAATAAACTTAATTTGCACATTAGATATGCTTTTCCAAGTTCCGACATTTCAGTTGAAAATAATGCTGAAGCAATGAGGCCTATAATTGAACATCCAAAACTTCTCCAGTGGGGAAACAAAAACAAATGTTGCCTGCAAACAAGATCATTTTTATAGCCTGCTGTTACTCTGCTTTTTAATAATTTTCTAAACACTACATCATATAATTCACTCCTATAGATGATATTTATATACAATTCATATATGTATAGGATGTGGTTTTTATCTAAGTCCTAAAAAATGAGAACTTTTAAAACTATTTTCCTCTCTATTCCCTGTTTGTGCCTATAGAACATGTCCTCAGATCACATTGGGCATCTTGGAAGGATCTTGCAAGGCAGCTGCTAATTGCATTCACAGTGTCTGAACAGAAAATTGCCTCATCCTGTTGCATTAGTGAAGTAGAATTTCCAGACACACAGCGCAGATAACTTCAGAATCCTCTTAACACAGATAAGCCGTATCAGCTAAAATGAAGCTGGAAATATCTCACTCTTGTAACCATTATCTTTTTACATGTTATCTAACAGCAACATTTCCTGCATGACTGAAGCTGATAAATAAATTCAAAGGGATATGATTGTTTTATCAGCTTGATTGAAATTTCTTATTTGTTACTCACCACTGTTATCCTTACATTCACTAGCATGTGCTCATTCAGACTCGAGAAATAAAATCTTTGATTTTGTAATGACCATCAGATGGACATTATGTGTCAGATAGCACACATACTCACAATGTTAAGCCATCTTAAAAGGAAAGAAAATGGTTAGTAAAATATATAGTATTTTTCTCAGACCAAGGTTCCAGATTTATAGATTGTAAAATGATAGATTTTTTTTGTTGTTTTTTGTTTTGTTTTATTTTGTTTTGTATTGTTTTGTTTGACAGTGCTACTGCCAATGAAAAGAAATGAAAGGCAACAGCCCAGTTGAGACAGGATTATAGGAAGATTGGACAATCTAATCAAAGTTATATTTCACAGGTAAATAATAGTTTATTAAAACTGCTTGTAAATATACTATGTATATGTTTTGTGTATATCTGTAATTTTACTGCTGTATGAATGGATATAATTTTCTGTAAGTTCATATTGTGTAGTATTTTTTTGTCATTGGTGAACAAACAAACAAAAACTCAAGTTCCCTTATTGTGAGATTTACATATTTTCTAAAAATTAAAATAAAGAACTTAACAAATATCATTTCTATAACTATATACAAATAAATAATAACTTGGGGTTGGAGAGATGGCTCAACAGTTAGGAACACTGTTTCTTCTCCCAGATGACCCAAGTTTAATTCCCAGCCCACATGGCACCTCACAATTATCTGTAACTCCAAGGTCTAACACCCTCACACCCTCACACAGATATACATACCAAATACCAATGCACATAAAATGAAAGTAAATAATAATTAGACAACCACACATATTGACATCAGCTACATTAACACTGGCACCTTTTCTGCTGGTCAGTCAACCTCCAGTGCTTAAACATCAGGACAGAGCCAGGTGGTGGTGGCATACACCTTTAATCTTAGCCCTTGAGAATCAGAGACAGGCAGAATCTATGAGATCATACCCAGCCTTGTCTACAGAATTGAGTTCCAGGACAGGTGACCAAGCTACAGAGAAACTCTGTCTCGAAAACCAAAACAAACAAAACAAAAATAACAAGCAAGCAAACAATCCGCTAGGACAGTGGATTTTCTTCACAAAGTTCTCAGATTTCCTACAGCTTTCTATTTACCCTCATATGTTAAGACATATCTACTTGAATCCAGAGAATATAAAAACCCAAAATGGAAAAGGTGAAAGTACTTAAAAATATGCATTCACGTTTTTTTTCTTTTCTGTGAGTTGTTTCTGAAGGTTGAATTCTGAAATAGTCAAAACTGTCAAATTTTAGAGAAAATAAACCAGTACAGCAAACATTTGTGGATAAATTTGCAGAATAACCATTCAAGCTCTATACTGGGCATATGAAACAGCTGTCAGTGCTGTCGTTCTTAGAATTCATCTCAGATTAAAACATAAATTGTTCTTGCCCTATTTGTTACTGGACTAAAATGGAAAGTAGTGCCCTGACTATAAACAAAATAAGTTAGTGAACTATATAGTCTGTAAGAAGAGACAGTACCTTCTTGACTTCACAAGGAAGTTGCCCTCTTGATGCCTAACAATGTGGTTGCTGAAACATGAGTTGCCTGTTGACCACACAACAACATGTAGGGACAAAATTTCATAAGGTGCCATCTCTGAAAGAAGAGCTATACAAAATCAGTGGCTGGTGAAAAAGAGAAAATTGTTTTTTCCCCAGGGCTTTATAGGTTATTCAAGGGCAAGTGGTCAGCACTAGAAACATGAACATAAGAGCAACACTAAATAGACTCTATAGTTTATATATGTCAATGGTTATTATGGAAGAACTCATGAATTCAAGGGAAATTGGGAAAGACAAAAAGAGTCAGAGGGGTGCAAATGATATAAATACAGTGTACTCATTTATTAAATCCTTGAAAACTTTAAATTAAAAAAATAACAAATCCAGTAAATAGTAGTAGACAAAAGGATAAGTCTGTTCCTGTTGTCTTCTCTTTAAAAAATAATCTTATACAACCAAGACTTTCTTTAGGAAATAGAATATTTGTGGATTACAGTGGGGCTGTTAGAAATGCCCTCACATAGTGATTATTTTTTTCCCATTACAAGAACTAGAAATAAATTCCACAGAACACAGAAGCAAAAAGATTTGCACTGTGATCATCAAAACTAACCACATTCCAGAGAATTCTAAGTAAGTCACCTTTCCTTTATTTTCATTAACTAACTCTGCGCAGTGAGCATCGCAATAATAATGATTTCTGGGATCTTGACTTGGAAGAAGCCTTTCCTTCAGTTTTGTGTAGCCAGAAACCTTTTTTTCCTTAGCCCTTGGAGTTACTCAACAAAACCATCAGCCTTACTTTGATATTTCAAAGTGTAGATCAGTTTGATTCCTCAATCTTCCACATAAATTGATCCTCATAGAATAGTGGTGGTAGAGGCCATTTGTTCATTTTCCCAACTGCCCAGACTCAACATAATCACACAGAAATCTCTTATGAATTGCAATACTGTTTGACCAAGACCTTAAGCATATTTTTGGCTGATTCTTATATTTAAATTAACCTATCTTCATTAATCTGTGCATCACCATGAGGTTGTGGCCTACAGGGAAAATCTCGGTGGGCTCCAGCAGAAGCAACTGTTTCTTGTGGTGGCTACATGGCTCTCCCTTACTCTGCCTATTCTCTCTATATATAACTCTTATGACCTGGCTATATTATGTAAAGCCATTGGCTGAAAGCAGCTTCTTTATTAACCAATAAAAGCAACACATATACAGAAGGATTTCTCACACCAGAATACATTATTACTGTTGACTTCTATCCTTCCTATTTCCTGTTTGTATACTCATGGGCTTCTCTATACCTGTAATATTTAACTACAATGGCATGACATTCTCCACCATGCTTTATTTATCATCTGTTATCATTAAATAAAGATATACTTTCTGAACAGTCTTAATTAGAAGCGATGCAATAAAACTTATTTTTTCTCTTCCATAACATGTTGTTTCTTCAAATACAAAGCATGTTTCAAATATAAAGCTGTTTTCTATATATAAGCACTGGAAATTTTGCTACAGAAACACCTTCCTATTCAATAAAACCATGACATGTGTCTTGAAACACTAAGTCAATCTCTGTTTTACACTGATGACAGTGCAATCACAAGAACAGTTGTTTCTTTTTGTTTGTTTTTGAAAGTGTACTACACTGGTATAATTTTTGACATTGATTCTTATCAGTTACATTTTCCCAGAGTGTCTCAGACAATTGTCTACAGTATATCATACACTTGAGACAAGTTGGCAGAAATAACTTCCAGGGATAAAGGTGAGTATTTATTTTCCTTGAGTTATTTTAAATGATAGTTGAAGTTAGTTACTAACTTCTTTTTCAGTAATATATTTATTTTTATCCAGAAAATTCAAGAAAACAAAATTGCAGAATCGAATCATTTGGGTTTAATTAACTGCACATACTGCTTTACTGAGTCAGTCATTTTTATCATCCGGGAGACAAGAAATAATAGAAGTGACACGGCTTACAGTAAACATACCATTTTCATGAGCTGATATTAAATATAATAAAGTAGCAAAAGTAGAGAATAGACAATCCTGATGCTAATTATGTCCCTTGGTGATAAATGAACGTGTATCTGAGTTGATTTTAGCTTAAGACTTAATAGTGGAATATGCAGTTTTACCTTGCCAAATCATACAAGATTGTCTGTTTGCTAGGAGGGGGGATATGGTATCTCCTGTGGACAATGTAACTTTGATGTTTTCTCTTTGAAAAAAACTGCTAGCCATGTGGTGGTTGTACCTGCCTTTAATCCCAACACTTGGGAAGCAGAGAAAGGTGGATCTCTCTGAGTTCGAGGCCAGCTTGATCTACAAAACCTCATTCCAGGACAAGATCCAAAGCTACAGAGAAACCTTGTTTCAAAAAGAAAAAAAAAAAAAAAAACGAAAAAACTTCTTGTGTTTGTGGGTTCACAAAACTCCATATTTTCTTACTTATGTACCAAGAGTTGTTTAAACAAATGATCATGTTTTATATTGGACTGTCTTAGATACACAGCATTATGACTTGAATGAGAATGCCCCTCCATCTGTCATAGGATCAAATATTTAAAACTTGGTTCTTAGTTGGCAAAACTCTTTTGGAATGATTAGAAGGTAAGGCTGTATTGGAGGAGGCTTGCCTGGGGATAAACTTTAAGGATTCAAAAGGCTTGAGGTATTCCCAATGTGTTCTACGGGATGTGAACTTTCAGCTTCTGTCCTCCACCATGCTTGCCTGTGTGTTGTCATGCTTTCTGCCATTATGGTGATGGACTTCTATTTCCCAGGAAATAGAAAAAGAAAATAAGCCCTTCATTAATTGAGCTGCTATGGTCATGGTGTCGTCTCACAGCAATAGAAAAGGAACATATAGAAAATGTTCATACAAAACAAGAGCATCTGAATAGCATTTAACAAAAAGGGGGGCGGGGGCTACTTGTGAAGTGTATCAAAATGTCTATGATCCCAAACACTAAGGCATGTGGAGAGTTTTAATATTCTGGAGCAGATATTAGCACTGCAAAAAGCATACACTGGCATTGTTAACTGCCAAAAAATTCACATTTATCACAGCATTACATTCCTGCAGTTGGCATTCCATTAATAAATGTGGTAGGAGATCTCTTAAGTAAATGTTGAACTAAAATGTTCTACACATACAATATGTTACCAGTTTGGCATGGTAACACTAGTCAAGATATGCCTAGGTGACTGTAATATGCAGCAAGTCCCCCTGAAACCAAAAAAAAAAAAAAAATTACCTTTCACGATGAGACTGCCACTACTTTTCCCACTGCCAAACTGATTTGTGGCTACACAGGTATAAGACCCAGCATCGGACCTGGTCACGTTGCATATCTTAAGGCTGCCATCCTCCAAGATAAATATTCTAAAAAGAAAATATACAATGGAAGGCTATTTGATATGAATAAATTATAAATGTTTTCAAATGCTATTTAAATGATGAATATATTGTAAGAATCATTTCCTATTATCATGCTCTTAACTTGAAAACATCTTAAACAGCATAAATTCTTATGATTTTAATACAAATATTATGCAATGACTTGAATTATTACTGTTTATTTCAGTGTATATAAAAATCAAATAATTGAGTGCCTGATAGTTCAACATTCATTGAGGGATGAATAAAAAATATAAGCATTTGTCATACATTTGGAATAGTCAACTCACTTTTGAAAATTGAACTTGGGTTCATAAGAATGGAGGCCAACCTTTATATTATAGTCAGTGTATTCATAAAGCAAGTTTACATAGGCTTTTAAATCACCAAACAATAAGGTGTAAAACCATGAAATTATTTACCTCTGCTAGACAGTTGGAAGGACCATCTGTATGGTTCTGTGAGCAAGGGCCATGCTTATTATGGAGCACATCATACCAGAAAGTAGCAGAGTAAGGTATAATCATGAATTATTCATGTACCATTTGGAATTAAATATTCTTTTACCATATACTACACAGAAGATGAATACTTCACAGATTCCAGTCTTTCCAGAATGGTTCCTTTAAGTTTTCTCTGACATTCAGAGTATCTATGCAAACATTATAATTTTAATGTAAATAGAGAAAACCCAAGTGTGTTCTTTCTTACCTCAAAAAATATTTTTATTAGAAAAAAATGGGAACAAATAAACCATTTTTGTTGGGGCACACACAGATGTGAGCCTGTTCCACCTTCTCTGAAGGTCAGAGAGCTGGAACTTATTTTTGCTCTTTTAAAATTGTTGATAATAGTTGTAGCTACAAGAAAAGATATCCTGACCTAGAGTGTTGTTGATTGTTTCTTGGACATTATGATGGCCTAGAGTGGTGAATTGGCTCCATGCTCACCAATGATCCAAAAATTCAAGCATACTTCTGTGCTCCTTTATTTAAAACAGAAGGTTTGACATAGGGAATGACTGTCTACAGGATACTTGGTCTAGGGTGTGTTTCAGTGCATATTCCTGTCCCAAAAATCAAAAAGTTTACATGGGAAATAATGGCTTGATGTCTCAAGTATTGAAGCAAGTAAATGTTCTGGTTGTCCTTTGTGTCATGTTAAAGTAGTCTTTGCTTTTTTTCCTCCCATTTGCATTGGGGTATAAAAACGAATAAAAAAGAGGCTGGGCAGTGGTGGTACATGCCTTTAATCCCAGCACTCAGGATGCAGAGACAGGTGGATCTTTGAGAATTCAAGACGAGCCTGGTCTACAAGTGCTAGTCTCAGGACAGTCTCCAAAGTTGCAGAGAGACCCTGTCTCAAAAAGCAAAATAATCAAAACAAACAACAACAGCAAGAAAATGTGGGCAAATTCAACACTCAGTATTTGCTGAGTTACCCTTCCATTACTAGTCTGTGTCTCTGAGTTTCTTTCTTAACTCTGTTCTATCTACCTAACATTTCTAATCTTCGCATTCCAACCCTGGAAAATACAAACCTATCATGGGTAGGATCGTAGCAGAAGTGACATCCCAAAATGGCATATGAACCATTTTTTCCAAATTTAGGTTACATTTCAATGGCATATAAATCTATCAATGTTTCAAAAAGTCAGTTTTTAAAATAATGATTGCCATTCAGAATTCAGAAAGAAAGTAGAAACAAACTAATATTATTGACGACTGTTTTCAAAGGAAGATGGGAAGTCCATTTGCAATCATGTCATATCTATTAACTATAACAGAATGTTATTTGTAGAAGTGCAAACAGATCATTGTTTCTAATATGTGTATAACACAAAATGGTGCTAATATAATTAATTACCCAATTTGAACCACTGTAAATATTAGCCAAATAGAATTTACATGAGACCAGTGTTTGATGCTGGGCTTACTACTGAGGAAAAATTCCAAATTTCTGTCAGTGAGCAGAAAAGGAATTAGAATGTTCTAGGCCATGAAATTTATGACATTATAGTATTCTCCCAGAGTGGATGTATTATATTTCTGATTTTTGAAGCATCTGACTTAATAATTCCCGATTCACCTTAAGAATTGCAATACTACATCATTGACAGAGTAGCAAACTTATTCTTGTATACAAAAATTATGCATTTGGTTGACTTAATCAGAAAAGGTCAGAGTAGGAAGCAATGCTGGGCCTTCTCTACATTTAGCATTCAAAGACTACTAAAATCTTTTTTCACAGCCTAAAATCAATATTGTCCAATAAACCATTTTACATTATTAAAAACAGTATGTTGCTGCTACCTAACAATAACTAAACACTCCTCAAATACAACAAGGAGAAAAAACAGGAATACAGCCAACCATAATCAAGTTATAGTAAAACTGACATTTGTAGGTAAGGGAAAGGCATATTCTGAACTGATAGAACCTTACTTCACAATTTGACAATACTTTCATAGAAACAACATTGATATTTTACTATGCTTGTTTGGGGATAATGGAAAATATATATTATAAGAAAGTTTTATTGTCACATACAGAAAGAAATTTAAAATATATCTATGCTATACTTAGGTTTCCTTAGTCTTTAAAGAACAATGTACAGGACATTATAATCTGTCAAAAATCAGGAAGAACATTTTGATAATAAAAATGAAAATTTGAATAGTCAGCCAAGAGAGTATAATTATAAAGAAGAAAATAAAATATTAATAATTTGATTGACTGTATGCTTTTTAATTTCAGACAATATTCATAGAACACCAATCATGTAGATTATTGCAGATATATTTGAACTCCATAGAATTATGGAAAGGATTTCAACAACTCAAAGGATATATTGCCTTTATTATGTTTAGGTATGTTCCTTGTATCCATGCTCTCTCCAAGACCTTTATAATGAAGGAATGTTGTATTTTGTCAAAAGCTGTTTTGGCATCTAATTAGATGATCATGTGCTTTAATTTTTCAGTTTGTTTATATGGTGGATTATGTTGACAGATTTTGGTATGCTGAATCATCCCTGCATCTCTGGGATGAAGTTGACTTGATAATATTGGATGATGGTTTTGACTTGTTCTTGGATTCAATTTGCCAGTACCAGTGTTTTATTTAGCATTTTTGCATCAATTTTCATAAGTGAGATTGTTCTGTAATTCTCTTTCTTAGTAATGCCTTTCTGTGGTTTGGGTATCAGGGTAATTGTAGCTTAATAAAAAGAGTTTGGCAATGTTTCATCTGTTTCTCTTGTGTAGAAAATTTTGAGTAGTATTGGTATTAGTTCCCCATATCTATCACTATTTACAAAACTCAAGTCTAAATGGATCAAAGACCTCAACATAAAGCTAATCACACTGGACCTTATAGAAGAGAAAGTGGGAAGTACACTTGAATGCATTGGCACAGGAGAACCCCAACAGCACTGACACTGAGAGAAACAATAAATGGGACCTCCTGAAACTGAAAAGCTTCTGTAAAACAAAGGACATGGTCAATAGAACAAAATGACAGCCTACAAAATGGGAAAAGATCTTCACTCTCTCCACATCAGACAGAGGTCTGATGTCCAAAATATACAAAGAAGTCAAGAAATTGGTCATCAAAAGAACACATAATCCAATAAAAAATGGAGTATAGACCTAAACAGAGAACTCTCAACAGAGGAATTTAAAATGTCTGAAAGACACTTAAGGAAATGTTCAAAATCCTTAGTCATCAGAGAATTGCAAATCAAAACAACTCTGAGATTCCATCTTACACCTTAAAGAATGGCCAAGATCAAAAACACTGATGACAACTTATGTTGGAGAAGTTGTGGGGAAAAGGGAACATTTCTGCACTGCTGGTAGGAATGCAAGCTGGTACAGCCCTTTTGGATGTCAGTGTGGTGATTTCTCAGAAAATTAGGAAACAACCTTCCTCAAGACCCAGTAATATCATTTTTGGGTATATATCCAAAGGATGTTCTATCGTACCACAAGGACATGTGCTCAACTATGTTCATAGCAGCATTGTTAGTCATAGACAAAAACTGGAAACAACCTAATTTCCCCTTGACCAAAGAAGGAATAAGGAAAATGTGTTACATTTATACAATGGAGTACTACACAGCAGAAAAAAATAATGATATCTTGAATTTTTCAGGAAAATGATTAGAGCTAGAAAACATTATTTTGAGTGAGGTAACCCAAACACAGAAAAACAATTATCAAATGTACTCACTCATAGGTGGTTTTTAAAAATAAAGGAAAGAAAACCAGCCCACAAACCTTAATTCCAGAGAACTTAGACAGCAATGAGGACCCTAAGAGAGATTTATATAGATCTAATCTACATGGAAAGTAAAAAAAAGACAAGATCCCTTGAGTAAATTGGGAGCATGGGGACCTTGAGAGAGTATTGGAGGGAGGAGGGGAGAGGCAGGGAGGGGAGCAGAGAAAAATGTAGAGCTCAATAAAAATCAATTAAAAAAAAGTTCTGCGCTCACTGGTAATGTCAACTCCTCCTCGGTAGTCTAGAATATATATATATATATATATATATATATATATATATATGAGAGAGAGAGAATAAACAAGTAAACAAAGTCTTTACTAAGCTGCATGCATGTATCCAAAATACTGCCTGTAAATAATATATATGTATATATAAATATATATACATATATCTATTAGAACTCAGAAACTTATTTTACTAAGTATTCATTCACTTCCCATTTCTACAGCCTAGGTTATAAAAGATATAGTCAATCACTAAGAGCAGCATTAACTGGATGTAAATTCCTATGTGTATAATTTTATTTGTGAATAATGAGCTTTCATAAAAGATTTTTTTAATCTGAATTTAAGATACTCCAGTCAATTCTTGAAATGTAATAGAAGAAGTATTATATACATATGTACAGTTTCTAGTTTCTAATCTTTCCTAACATCTACAGATGTAGTTTCTTAGGAGATATCCATCTTGATTTTGGAACCAAGATCTCTCACTGAACTTGCATTTTGCTGTGTCAACTGTACTGGGTTCCCAGTGAGCCCCAAGATTCTCTTGTCTCTGCCTCATTCCTGATTTGATTACAGGAATACAAAACATTGCATAATTTTCCCCATGAGGTCTGGGAGTAAAACTCAAATGAGTTCCTTGCACAACAAACATTTTACTTATTGATCTACCTACCCTCCCCACCCCAACTTTCCACATACATTAACATCAGGCTTAATGATTTATCCCTTATTATAGATGAGTTTTAAGCATTGATTTACTAACACAGGTGTAGAGAGACCCCGCCTTTTGGGGCGGGACAGCCTC
>NW_004949099.1:18995954-18997959 GCF_000317375.1 Microtus ochrogaster | reverse complement strand
TCAGTTCTGTCTTATTTAGACAAAAGGGGGAGATGTAGAGAGACCCCGCCTTTTGGGGCGGGACAGCCTTGGGCGAATGTTTTTACTAATAAATTGGGACGCGCAGACTGGAGCCCTTCCTGTTTCCGGTTTCCGGTGGATCGCTGAACTCCGGGTGTGTGAGTGTGCTTTTATATTAAAAGTGTCTTCTTGTACCCACTGGCCTGGATTAATTAAATTCGCCTTCACACAGGAGATAAGTATGATGGCCACACTACCATAAGAATTATTTTTCTTTTGAATCATTGTAGTATTATCTGTGTGGCAAAAAAAACAAAAAAAAAAAAAAAACAAAAACCATTGACTTTGGTGGTCAAAGGAACCATGACATAATTGAAGCCCCTATATTCAATATTTAGATAATCAGAACTAGTTAATACCCCAAGTCTCCAGTTATCTCTCTCTCTCTCTCTCTCTCTCTCTCTCTCTCTCTCTGTGTGTGTGTGTGTGTTGTGTGTATGTATGTGTGTGTAGTAAAAAAGATATTGCTATTACCTGTGTCTTAGATATGCAGATAGAATGATACTAATAATTAAATTTTGAACTCAGTCTGGCTAGCTAGATTTTAGTAGGTTTAAGGTTAACAACCTGGCTTTCTATCTCTAAGTATGAAAACTCTTTATTAACTCTGCAGGGGTATAATACTCTTATATACTGTAAAGATTTGTCTTGCATATTGGTTTAATAAAACTCTGATTGGCTGTTAGATAGGCAGGATTATGGGCAGGGCAAACAGAGTAGGAGAATTTGGGAAGACAAAAGGCAGACATCCATCAGACACAAAGGAAGGAAGATGAGAATGCCTTACTGAGAAAAAGATAGCAAGTCAGGTGACTAAACATAGATAAAGAATTGTGGGTTAATTTAAGTTATAAGAGCTAATTAATAATAATCCTGAGCTAAGAAGACAAATAGTTTATAAGTATTTGGGATTGAAAGGCTGCAGGACCAGGTGCAACAGAAACTTACATCTTCATATCTCTGTGAATAATACAACAGAAAAAGGAACAGCTATATCACATCTCAATTGGAACCCATGTCCCTAAAATATGTTCCAAACTTTAAAGTAAATATTTTTGATTAACAGATAATATTTACACAGATATATAAGGGAAAAATACTTAGATTCATGCATACAATGAGTAGTAATAAATTCATGACCATTAACATAGCTACTATCATAAAGATTTATTATTCTTTTATGATGAATAGATTCAAACTTATGTCTTATAATTGTTTTGAATTTCATAAATTACTGTTAATTATGTTCACCCTCAACACTATTCTAGAAAAAAAGTGCTTTGCTTACTTACTGAATGACCTTGGACTTTATTCTTCCCTACTCTTCTCTACACATTGGTCACTACTCTTCCACTCTGAGTAGCTATGAGAGCAAAGTTTTCATAATCAACTATGGAGTGAGATCACATAATATTTGTCTTTCTCTACTTGATACTTGATCTCCATCCATCCTTATACACATGTGCTCAGATACACACACACACACACACACACACACACACACACACACACCATAATGCTTTTAAACCAGAAGACAGGAAGTTCCATCACAAATGGTGATATGGGTGGACCTTGATAAAAGAATGCCAGGGGTTGAAAGGAGTGTAATTCCAAAAGATGAGCTAAGAGACACACACTTACTCTTCTCCCTGATTTCATGATATTTGTCTGTTTAGCCACTTAATATAGTTGTCATAAAAACTCTTAATTAAGATATGTGCTTCCCTGCTCCCCTATCCAACCTTCCTGTATCCCAAATATCCCGTTGCCCCAAGTTCTCCCCATCCTACCCTTCTCACTTTTTTCTCCCCATCTCCCCTTACCCCCCTCCCTCCCCACCCTTAAGATTCTGATTCTTTGCCTGGCAATCTTGTCTACTTCCCCTACCCAGGAGGATAGCTATATGTTTTTCTTTGGGTTCACCTTCTTATTTAGCTTCTTTAGG
>NW_004949099.1:18985087-18995324 GCF_000317375.1 Microtus ochrogaster | reverse complement strand
ACCCTGACTGCTCTTCAGACTTGAGAGGGAGGGGGAGAGGAGTGGGGAGAGGGCGGGAGGAGTGGGAGGCTGGGAGGAGGCGGAAATTTTTTTTCCTCAATAAAAAATAACTAATAAAAAAAAGAAAACTCATTACATGCAAGCTATTCCTGTCATTCTAATTCAGTTCAGTGATCACATTTTTATTTGGGCCTTTGCTTTGTGCCATAGTTAAAAATATTCTTTCAGATACATTTTTTGGTTGTGTCTGGCTCTCACTATCTTGGATCTGTTTGGATCCATCTATGTGTTTTTTTGTCTTGAATCAGCCATGTTTATCTATTACAGCTAACCATGCTTGACAGCAAAAGATAGTGGGTAGGTTGCTACATAAAACTGCCACACATGGAGACATTACAAGGTTAAGGCTTAAGTCAGATTTTACCAAGTGACTGAGCAAGCAACATTTCTATCTTTTGAGTATCATGGAAGAAACATAAGCAAATAAAGCAATAAAAAGTTGTAATGTCCTTCAGGCTCCTTCAAACCAATAGTCTTCTGCCCCATGGGCTATTGTAAATAACAAAGCTGGGAGGCTCAACAACACACCAAATAGCCAATTAGAGTTCAGTTATCTGGAAAATGGACATCAAATTCTCAGAGCAGTATATTGATTTTTTTCCTATTGTTTTGTTTTTCTTTTTTTTGTATGTTTGTTTCCCTAAAGTGAATGTGGTATCTATTATGTATAATAAACTGTATAAATAAGAATAACAGTTACATATATTTTACATATACTCTAATTTATTATTATGTAAAAAATAGCCAATTCCCTTACATATAGAAAACAGGCCTTTATATATAGACTCTAATCTGAGGTGAAAAAGAGTCTGTATTTTTTTGTGATAGTCTATCAAGATGTAAGGACACAGAAGAATAGCAACAGCTAAATTTCTTAAAATAAAGGAAATTAGGACAGTGAGCAATTATAATTTCTTATTGCTAAAACTAGAGCAATACTGCTATTTTTATAGTGAGATTATTAACTAGAGTATTGCTTCTGGTTCTGTCTGAAGATAATACTGTAGACCATGAAATTTTAATTGACTGTCTAATTTTACTGATATCTGGAAAATGTAAAATAGATTGGAATGAAATGAGTTAGATGAGAGGCAGAAAGTGTGTATAAATTTTATTCTTCACAATTCAGCCTCAAAGTAAAATGTCCCTCTGGAATCCGTTTTACATCAAATATTGATATTGCATTTCAAGGCTTTTTCAGCTCATCACTATAGTTAAGGTATGGTGTAATAGCTATGCTAAACACATTATCAATTAATAACCTCTCTTTTAAGAATTCATCACTTAATAAGCTACCTAAATGGCTAGCATTCTAATTGACTAAAAAGTAAATACTGGAGCACACATGAATAAATAAAAATAAAGATTACCTTTCCATGTTGACAGAGGTTTCTGTTCTGCCCAGTCCTAGAGTCATTCAGTCACAAAGAAACACATTTAGGTCTACATTAATTATAAACCGATTGGCCTAGTATTTTAGGAAGAAAAAAAGCTAAACAAAAGAGTCAGATTCAGAGTTCCTGTTCTGAAAAAAAAAAAAAAAAAAGGTGGGGCAAAGAGTAAGTACTGTGGAACTTGTACCCTATAAAGATTTTTCACTTTTATTAGTTTAATAAAACTCTGATTGGCTAGTAGCCAGGCAGAAAGTATAGGCAGGACAAGCAGGAAGGAAGTATAGGTGAGGAAGCTGGAATAGGAGAATTCTGGGAAGAGGAAATCTTAGTCTGCAGTTTTGCCCAGACACAGAAGTAAGATGAGAATGCCTTGCTGACAAAAAGACACATGGCTAACTAACACAGAGAAGAATTATGGACTAATTTAAAATGTAAAAATTAGTTAATAAGAAGCCTGATCTAATAATCCATCCAGTTTACAATTAATGTAGGCCTCTGTGTGTTTCTTTGGGCCTGAATAGTTGCAGGATCTGGTGGCAGAGACACCTCTGTCAGCATTTTCCTAGCCTTTATGTCAACTACTTAAATGGCACTAATGACAGTAGAACAGAGAGACTATCTGGCACCTCTGGACAGGATTAAATTTCAGAATTAATTAATTAATTAGAGCCTAGTTTATAATCTCATGTAATAATTCATATAGCAAAACGTGAATAAAACTAAAAGAGAGATGTTAAATTGCAGTTGTTGTCACAAGGACAGGATTGAAAGGCACATCCTACTAAGTGACACAGGTCATCCCCTGCACAGGACCATAAACCTGCTATCTAAACCAGTATCCAAACAGAAAGAAAGATATTCAGGGAAGTTCAGGAACATTTATGAGCAAATATTTTATTTACATATGCTCTGTTCTTCTAAAATTTGAGGAAAAGTCTGCATATATGGGCATAATTACACATATGTAAACACACACATCCATATATATAGTCTTAAAAGTAGAGACTTGAAAGACCCATAGGGGAGGTATGTGTTCAGAATTTCCAAAAGAATTCTAGCTTTTATTTTCCTTTTTGAAGAGCCAGATAAAAACACCTAAAAATCTTCTCTCCACACATACCAGTTTGTGTCTCCAATCTGCTTGTCTGAACCTCCGTTAATACCCCCTGTTTCCAAAATGCCTTAGGAATCTCCCATATTCTCTAATGTCCTGCATCATAAGACTATACAATATGATCTCAGCAGCAAACGGCATGCTAGGCAGATGAGTTCCCCGGTCTTTTCTTTGTAGACAGTCCCCAGGTGAATTTCCTCTACGAACTCTCCAGGGACCACTGATGTTGTTGGAAACCTAATGTCTCTCTGTTTTGAAGTGAGGTCTGGTAGGGCAGTAAGATAAGATATTCTACAAATTCCATTTTCACTATTCAGTCATCCTTCTCTGAGCAAAGGACTAATATCTGCTTCCTTGGAAATTACGACAAGGAATACAGATATCTCTAAGCCATTTTACAGTTCACAGTATGATCATCTTCATTCCTAAAGAGTGTATTTTTATTTCACATCAGTAAACTGTGACATGGGTGTTTTGTTAGTAAACTTACTAGATCTAGTCAAGCCTGTGCAAGGGCTTTCTCTACCAAAGCATGGTTGAATAAATTTTGTTTCCATTTTTTAAAAAATTGCTTGCTCTCCACATCTTGTAGACAATCTAAATTTACATTTTCATTGAAACAGGTGGCATATGAATAAGAAGACAATGTCTGATATATGTGTTTGGGATGTTTTTGTAATATGCGTGAATGGTGTGTATATATGTGTGTGTGTATATGTGTGATATGTATGTATGATGTTTACTGCATGTGTGTTGTTTGTTTAGTATGTATAGTCTGAGGTATGTATGGCATGTACATTAATATGTGTGGTATATATATTAATATGTGTTTGTATATACAGCATGTGCAGTATGTGTTGATTCAAGAAAAATAATGATGGCAAGTTCATGACTGCTCCATTTCCATAATTAGTTGAATTTTATAAGATGTGCAATTAGCAGATATTTCAAAAATTATGCATTTTTATAATGTGTAATCTTCCTTATCCATATTGGTAAAGGCCATTTTTAATTTATTGATAGCATTAATGATTCTATATACTAATGAACTTGGACAATTTGTTTAAAAAAATAAATAAAAATAAGTAAGTACTCAAGTGGTTATTCAGTTAATGGGTCAGTACCTCATGTAGGCTGTGACATTTTTCTATGTGGTTGAGGATAACCTTGACTAATGATCATCCCACCTCCACATCCTGATTATAGTATTTACAAGTCCGTCATTGTTCTTAGTTGATACAGGGATGGGATCAAACCCAGGCCTTCATTCATGATAAATAAGTAATCTTCCAACTGATTGACCCACTACCTGCTGATTGGTTTCTATATGTTTGTAAATGGTAGCAGAAAAATTGAAAAAAATAATTATTTTAGTTTGTATTGTGTGTTATTTGCATCAAGAAATTAAATATTACAACACAATCCATTACAAAATATTTTAAAAGATCTCTCTTTATTATATTTAATTTTGTGGAGTGCGTCTGCTTATGGGCGTGTATACACACATGAATATCATACTGGAGATGGAATTATTGTAATTTACCCAATGTGTGTTCTGGGAACAGACTCTTGTCCTTAGGAAGAGTGGTTAAGCTCTCATAACTGTTGAACTATCTCTATATGCACAAAATATTTTAAATTTTTACAATATAAACGCAAATTGATGAGCCCTAAATATTTTTCTTGTTTACCAAAAGTGCTGTGATGAATCTCTAGTATTTTCTTTCTTTCTTTGGCCTCTTTTCTACCTCTCTCCAGGAAAATATATTTTTTTAGAGCCTGTATACTGAGTTATGTTAGTCATAAGTGACCTGGTTTACTGGATAATGAATGAAGTGACACAAAGAAGAAGGAAAGGGAAACCAAATTGAAGATCTATGAAAAGACATTGTTAACAGAAGGGACTCCAAAACTACCTTTGCTTAAAAAGCAGGGTTTTTTCACATACAATTCATGGAAGATAAGCATTCTAGAATTTCTTTAAGTTACAATCCAGGGAATGAACCCTGGACTTTATGCATGGCAGACAAGTACTTTACTAATAAGAAGCACCCCTTTTTTCTCCCCTCTTTTCCAATTTAAAATAAATGAGACAGACCCTCACTTATATATCCTTTGAACACATGAAGTGACCCAGGTGGCCTTGATCTCATTCTACAGTTCAAGCTGACTGTAAATGCAATGTTCTCTTGCCTCAGTCTCTTGAATAGATAGGATTTCAGGTCTGGGTAATCAAATCCTTCGGTTTTTTTGTAATCTTTCTCAACAGACAAGTATTTCCTATAAACTGATTATCCAAAAAGTTATTCGAGTTTTTTATGGAAATAATGAAAAGTCTATTTAGATGTCTTATCTGTGGAAGAGACGTTAAATCTAGTACATTTTAAATAAAAATAAAATGCTTCTATTGACTATATCTCATATTTATTTCTACTTCATGCCTAATGTGATATTATGGGTGTGAACAGTAAAAAGATTTAAAGTCTTTGCTTCAATGTTCCTAAATTCCAAGGGGGGAAAAAACAAAGACGTGGACGTTCAGATTTCAGAATCCATTAAGATTTATCTTTCTGTTTATGATACAGACATAATTTAAGCAACAGCTTTGTAGAGACTAACACAGACCACAAACTCAGTTTCCTGATGTCTGAAACAAGACACAAATTAAAAGATGACAGATAACAGAAATTGCTAAATGACATAATAATTGGGTGTCATGATGTGTCTTTATCCCAATGGCATGCCAAATGGTGTGCTAGTGGGCTGCTTTCCATAAAATTTTAAGTAAATGTCATTTAGCACCTACTAAACACATTAGATGGAAAACTGGGTTAAATTAACCCAATGAAGCAGGTCTTAGAGGAACACTTAGCTCTCTAGCAGAAGCTGCCATTTCTGGTGCTTTGTTGAAAGGAACATGGAAGAGAGATAATATAGATTCATAAGCAAGCATGTCTATGTCTCACCACTCAGCAAACTGACAAAAAAAATTGGAAATTACAAGGTTACCAAAGGACAAAGAGTTTAAAAGAAATCAGGAAAAGAAACTGTGACCCTACCAAAAATCTAAAAGAGCAGCTACTGAAAAGACAGAGACTCGTAGCAAAGGAAACTAAAAGAAAACTAAACATTGGAATGTCAGAACACTTTTTAATTGTGGCTTTTACACATCGACTGGTTTCGAGAATTTAGAGGTGGAAAGTTGTGTGTATGGCTGAGCCCGACATCAACAAGGTTCACATATTGCCAGGTGACCTTATGCTGGCAATTTCATCCCTAATGTCCTTGGAATACAAGGAGCTGAGCTAGAAAACTAATGGGTATTATTTATTGCCTCTTGTCACCTGGCCTATGTAATCTGGTAATACCAGAAGAGAAATAGCTGGATGATTCCAGCAGCCACTGGGGAAGCAAAAAGTAAGGCAACAATTCACAAGTTTCATGGTAAAATATAGACTATTATTAATGGGACAATTTTGTTGTGCAAAATAGTTAATAACAAGCCTGAGTTATAGGCCAAACGGTTTGTAATTAATATTAAGCCTCTGAGTGATTATTTTAACAGTTGCTGTGAGACAGGGTGGAACAACAAGCCTCTATTTACAGAAATCCCTGGGAAATGACAATCCTCCTTCATAAAAGTGACAATGGAAGAATTTCTGATTCTGAGTCTCGATTTGCTCCATCTTGATTGTTCTCCTTGGAGACTACATAGCTAGGCTTATAAAAGTGACTGAGATTAGGCAATCAACATGGATGTGACTTTCTGTCTTTGACTACATGCTTATTAAAATTCTATACCTAGATCAATTTCATTATAACTGTGGTTAAAGTGTCCACACCGGGGATGCAGACAGAAGGGTTCATGGAGCCTAGTGACAAAAGTAGTCACTAAGTGGGCACAATTAGTGAGTCACAACCCACAAGAAAAGACCCTATACCCCAAAATATACAAGGTGGGTATCTTCTGAGGAATGACTCTTGAACTTCATCACTAGCCTCCAGATGCAAGTGTACCCACATAAATGTGAATTAGAAAGATTCCATTTAGATAACCTTTCACAATACATTTGATACATTTAATAAATAAAAACAGTATATTGGCATATCTCTCTCTCTCTCTCTCTCTCTCTCTCTCTCTCTCTCTCTCTGTGTGTGTGTGTGTGTGTATGTATGTGTGTGCATGTGTATGTATGCATGTATGAATATTCTGAGAAGGTTCAATCTAATAATGAACAAAGAAAAAAAACTATGTGTATGGTTTTAAGGTTGCCGTTAGTTCACCAAATGTGTACTATAAATCATTAGAAATCTAATTAAAAATCTATAGTGTGATGTTACAATTATATTCAGCCTTGGAGTCAGAGCTTCCTAGAGCTGAATGCCCTTACGTGACTTATTGGTGGCATGACTGTCAGCGTGATGTTTAACTTCTCTAAGGTTGAGAGTTATATATCCAAACGATAAATACTATAAATGTGTATCTTTTCTAGATATATGGTGAAAAATCACATTAAATGATCTAATACCATCTTTCCATGGTGGATATGTTATAAATAGAAGCTACAACCATTATTATTATACTTCTGTGATGAAAGTCAGGGTCACATATGGGAAGGATAGATGTCTGTATGCCTTGGTTAATTTAACCAAGAAGTAGGATATATATATATAATTATTAAGTATAACTAAGCATTCCTCAAGTCTTTAGTCAGCTGTTGGATGACTCATGGAACTATGAGTTGGATGACATGGAACTTCCTTGAGGAAGTGCATGTTATCACAGGGAAGGAAAGTCAATATTCAAACTCTGAGTTGCAGTGTAACTAGGCCAAATGTCAGACAATCTTCAAAGCTGCAGATTAAGTTGTTCGCATAACAAGCTCCCACCACTCCTGGTCTCCTAGATGTAGAAAAATTCCATGCACACTTCCAGTGCCACTTAAATTACTACTATCTTTTATTCCTTTCCAAGCTGATAGGGGACAAAATAATGAATTTTCCACACTTTCATCATGTCTTCTGAGGTATCTGTCTGACCCTTTGTATGTGGGCCTTTTTACCACACACTAGACACCAAGCACAGGATGTTACACAATGTCAGACCAATTTCCTTCTGTGCTTATAAATAAATAAATAGTTTAATGGGAAAAAAAGATACTGGATATACTCCTCTATGTCAGTAGATGCCAAACTCTAATCCTGGGAAATTTGAGGGATTATTACTCCAACTATGGACCACAATAGGGTGAAAAGTGAAAAGGGAACTAAAAAGGACACTGGTTCTCCCTATAGGAAATTGGAAAGATTCGTTTTTCAGTGTGCTTCAGTAAAGTGTTCTTACATAAAATCATCGGGAAAAATTAAAAATAACCATGAAAAACACAAGGAAATTGTAAAATTTTAACAAGTGTCACAAAATTGTGTAGCAGCCTCACACGTCATCATGATCACACTACCACAGATGATTTCTAAACCATGGTTCTAGCTTTTATTACTTCAACTATGCCTATAATAGAGAGCAATCTTCTTTCAGTTATTTTTACTTATTATTTGTTCTCAGAATCAAGACAAAACCATCATTTTCTGAAGATCATTGTACTTTAAATATATCCAGCAGTCACTTCTTTTTAAAGAGTCAAGCCAAGAACAAAAGGTCATTTGTATAAATTTCACAAATAATTGACCTTTTCTGTCTATAAAATTATGGCTGCTGAATATTTATGTGAATTTTGGAGATATAAATGTCACTTAGAAATGAGTACTAATAGTAAGTTGACATCGTTCTAAGGCCAATTAGATTCATATTTTCAAAAAGCAAGGCAACAGAGGACTTGTGTGTTTTTGCAACATTGAAGGAAGAAGAGATGAGCTTTCAGTGTATATCCCCTAAGGGAGAAAAAAGTAAACAGGGAGGAAGTATGTATTTTATGAGAAGATGTATATGTTTAAACCTAGCCTCAGATTATCTTGGAGTCTGTTAAATTAAAGTTATCAAATTCTAGGTACCTCTGTCCTAGTTTATAGCTACAGAATTAATTTTTCCTGTGAAGCTCTAGGATCTGCCCTTTTCACAAGGTTCTCATGATGCATGATCAAATTCAAAGCTTTCTGATATGGCCTTTGAGTTCACAGATTCTCCATGGTGAAGCTTGCATCTGTGCTACTTCAGGATTCAGTACAATAATACAGAAGATGGTATATATTCGGTAGAGCTACTTTTTGACATTTGACCTTAGTTTAAAAACAAGAGGGAAATATTTTAAATTGTGATCCAGAACCATAATAATCTGACATAAGGCAGTAATAAGAAATGATACATACACAATATGCAGACTGGGCTTAAAGGGATACTTAACATCTCTCCTCTCTCTCTCTCTCTCTCTCTCTCTCTCTCTCTCTCTCTCTCTTTGAATGTGTGTGTTCATGTTTGTATGTATAATGTTTGAAGTAAGTTTGCACATACATGTATGGGTACACAAACGGGTGCATGCATGTGTGGAGGACAGAGGTTTTTAGAGGTGTTCTTTTGCTGAACCTGGAGCTCTCTCTTTTCACTAAACTGACCAGCAGGCACTACTGGGATCCATCTGTCTCTTCTCCCCATCCCCAACATGGGGTTATAGATTCACACCAATATTCTTAGCTTTGTAGGTTGATGATGCGTATAAACACTGATGCCCTCAGACTTGTGCAACAAGGAATTTGTACAGGAAGTCTGCACTCCAGTCCAGGCTTTATTTCTTTTCTGAATGAAAACTGCTTTTAGATAATAACAGGCAGGTGGCTCTGCATGCATTCTCTGAAAAGGCGTAAGACAAAGATTGGTAGAGGCCAATAGGAATAAAGTAATGAGAAGTAGATGACAAAAGTGAAAAGGGAGAGCAAGATAGACAAGGGCACACAGAGGATTTTAGCTCATTACATTATCCTGTGAGAAAGGCAAGAGTATCAGATCGCTCTTGACATATTCAACATGTACTCCCTGGGAAAGGCTCACCTTAACAAGCCTCTCAGGAGTGTAGTATGAACAATTTAAAATTTTATTACTAAGAGGCATCACAGGAAGGAGGCTCTAATAAGCCTGGCATTATGCAGCCTGCCGCTCTGCCTTAAACATGGGAACATATGGTTCATTTGCCTACTTGATGCTCATGCTACCTGATGGACTAAACACTACTACATTAAGTAGTTGGTAATACAAAATAAAATTAGGCTTGTTTGCTTCTTCTATTAGGAGGCTCTGCAAGAAGCAAGAAGAAGCAGAGAATGAATAATTTGTACTTGTTGGAGGATGATTAAAGCAACAAGGAAAAACAGTGCAAGGAAGGGTTGTTTTATTATTAAGCTAGCACTTGGGACAGTAGGCAAAATAAAAATGTAGAATAATCATTTGGAAGGTAGTTACTATAAAATATAGAGAAGCATCTAACAAGGAGAAACAAGAATTGGACTCTCTTACTTATCTATGCAGCCATTGTGGGCTGATGCCCCAGAAATTAAGATAGACAATTAAAGGTTCTAGGAATGAAATTCAATAGTATATGAATGGGACCTTGATGCTTAATAAATAACTGCTTAGTCCAGATAGTTTTCTCAGCAGAAAAATAAGAGCAAACTAAGTTCTCATTCTCTCTCTCTCTCTCTCTCTCTCTCTCTCTCTCTCTCT
>NW_004949099.1:18963973-18984987 GCF_000317375.1 Microtus ochrogaster | reverse complement strand
GTGTGTGTGTGTGTGTATGTATGGTTTTATTCCATGGTATAAGATTTCAGACATTTATTCTCACAGGTAACCTTTCCCTTTGGAGAACATGAAGAGCAGATGATTTTTTTTAGTAGCAAAGAATGAGAGTGACAGATAATGTCCTCCCAGGTCTCCTTTCTCTTTTCCTCCCCTTCTGCAACTTCCTCATTCACTTATTTTCTCTAACACCTTTGGATTCTTTGGTTCATTCTGATGTGGAATTTACTTCTATATATGGGTTGCTTTTATTGGCTAATGAATAAATCTGTTTCTTTCAATGGCTTAGCAGGGTAAATTACAGGCAGGAAAACCTGAACAGAGATTTATATAGAAAGTAAGTAGAGTTAAGGAAACACCATGTATCTGCCAAAGGGGAGAGACTCTGAAAATTTAATGGTAGGCCACAGCCTCGTGGTAAAATGTAGATTGATAGAAATGGGTTAATTTAATGTATAAGAGCTAGCTAGGGATATGACTAAGCTATTGGCCCAATAGTGATGTAATAAATTTAGTTTCTATGTGACTATTCAGGTCTGGGTGGTCTGGAAATGAAAAAGCAGTCTCCTCCTACCAATTTGGATCAAGTATATGCACTTAAAACCTGAGAGAGCTTGGGAAGGAATTCTATACATAAACAAACAGAGGTAAGCAGGGCTTTGGTAGCATCATTTTCTTTGGTAGGTTCTGTTTGTTAGAGAGAAACAAAGATGCAATTCCTTTAAGAGAAGGTTTCCTGACTCAACCTTAGTAACAAAAATTGCACAGTTCCTTTAAGAGCTGACTTCCTGGTTCATGCTGGTCCTGTTGCTTAATGGTGACATAGTCTCCTCCATGTTGGACTGGTCAGAGCAAACAGGCAGGGTCATAGAGTTGGTCCTAGTCATGCCCACATAGCATTTTAAAAATAAGTGTTCCTGGTGAAAAAATCATTACAGATACACAGTGAAGACAGATTCAGACAAAAATGAACCTCTAAATGGATTGGAGTATGTTTTAAAAATGTACATAGGCATGGAAGAAAAAGGGAAAAGAATAAAGACAAGAGTATAGACAGTCACAGATTAAAGGAGTAACAATAGTAAAATAAATATTAAATAGAGTAATAGAGTTAAAATTAATCCATATAAAAATAAGAAATACACAGAGAGTCTGAATTATGTATATTATTGTGTTTTCATTGAATTTTTTGCCTATGAATGAGGTAACTACAGAGAGACATTTCATTGTATAGACTGTTAAGCTAAACCAACATATGTATTTTAAAGGCATCCTGACTTCAAAATTTAAGTCTAGGGATATGTTATTTTAGAAAAGAAGTTCTGCTTTTGTTTCCACAGAGGATGGGAACCCGTGGATTCCATTCAGGCTACTGTGGTTTGATGGAATAAAACCCACCAAAAGGTCTTTATGGTTTTGTTATATTTAATTTTACTGTTAAAGTTAAAACCTTTCTTTTTAATTAGACAGAAAAGGGGAGATGATGTTGAATATCCTCCTGTATATGTGTTTTTTTTTTATTGGCTAATAAATAAAACTGTTTCAGTCAATGGCTAAGCAGAGTAAATCCAGGCAGGAAATCCAAACAGAGACATATAAAGATAGTATGCAGAGTCAAGGACATGTCGTGTAGCTTATGAAAGAGAGAGACAATGGAACTGTACAGGTAGGGCAAAACTTCATAATGATACATAGATAAATAGAAAAGGGTTAATTTAAGATGTGTGAACTAGCTAGGAATATGCCTAAACTATTGTCTAAACAGTCTTGTAATTAATATAGTTTCTGTGTGATTATTTGGATCTGGGTGGCCAGGAAACAAATGAGCAGTCTCTGTCTACATCATTCTTTCCCACAATTCAGTGCTCTGTCCAGAAGGTAAGTATTGGTGTTGTAGTGATAAGAAAATGACAGTATTGTAAATCCACTTTAAATTTGGTGCTTCCACACAAATACACTGAATAACCACTACTTTCAGTAACTGGGTAATTCTATTAAAGTCAGTGGGATTACTTGTCAATACAGTGACTTCCATTTGCCATATATCAGAATACATACAGGGCTTAAGGGTGGTATTGCAAGTAAGAAATACACAGAGAACCCATGATTCCACAAGGCTTGCTCATAAACTTGGAGTTTAAATAAGCAAGAGAAGGAAACAGAAATTGTATAAGAAGAATAGATGTTCTCTTGTTCTGAGTCTATGAAAAATGATATAATTTTCAGACCAACTGCCATGGGATAGAATTTCTCCTTTCTAGGGAAGTTGACTGCAAATGTTTAAGTATCTCTATATGTAACCATTGCATTAATGTGGTGTAAAATGACACCAGTGTAACATGTACTCTGTGAGAATACTGATCCTCAGTTGTATATTACTATATGAAAAAATGTGTCTTTTTTGAGACATATATGAGGCCAGATACATTTCTTAGCAAATAGGAATTCACTTAAATGAGTATTATTACAATCGTTGAATATTTTCCTGGATGCAAGTATGTTTTATTATACTTTTATGTTTTTGGAAAGAAGGTAAAAAATCGATTGATTTACTTATGGATTTCACTGCAATTCTTCTAACAACAGGACAAAATTAATGGTCTGTTGTTTTTTGTTTTTGTAGTTTGGAGCTCCTGTTTCTACTACTGACAAGGGTCAGTGATTCAGTACTTAATATTGCCTGGCAGAGCACACTGTTGACCTGTTTGTTCAGCAGGATAACATTTCCTATTAAATTCACAAGTTCCCTAAATAGGAAGCCAGCACCTATAGGGAAAAATGAGACGCATTTATGACTTATGATTTCTATCTAGTGACTGTCTAAGTAGATCTCCAAGGAAAAGAAGTGATTAATCAAATTCATCAGATGTGAGATTAATTAGTGTCCTGAGAATGCCTTGAAGACATGTTCTTTATCATCATTTGCCTTGACCTCCCAAGTTGAGGTTTTTGTTGTTCTTCTGTCTCATAAATGTAAATATGCATGGATTGAACTGCACAGAGGTCAAAATGATTTCTTGAAAGGTTTAGACATCTTAGAATGCATGGAGACTTCATGCCCTTCTACATGGGCTGTGTCATTTCTGTCTCAGACACCCCTCTGTGAGATACAAGCACTATTTTCTCTAAAATGGTTCAACTGAGAACCAGAAAAACTAAAGGATTTGCTAGAAGCTATCAACTAAATGAGAAGTAAAATTGGGGCCTTAACCACAGTCTTTGACTCCAAATAACTTTAAAGACAAACTATTTCTTTAGAAAAAATGAAAAGAATATTACATACCTGAAGCAATGTAGTTTAACGCTTTAGCCTCAGGATACAGTATTGTAGTAGAAATACAAAAGGTGTTCAATGAATATGTATAAAGCTTATGAAAGAGTTAAATGAGTACATCATGATTTTATTTATACTTGAAGTTTAGTTCAACTGCATATAATAGTGTTAATGAGAAATACACCCTATAGACTTAGTTCTTTGATCTCTTAGTCCCCAGTTGGTTGGTGCTGTTTGGAGGTACATTATTGAACTTAGGAGGTAGAGGCCTGAGACAGGAAGTATGCCAGTGTGGACCGCTTTTAAAACTGTAGAGTCTCACCCTATTTCTAGGTGTCTCTCTCTGCTTTCTGTTCATGGTTGAAGATGTGATATCTTAGTATTGTGTCCCTGAACCTGCTGCCATGCCTTGCCCACAATCACAGACGTTCCCTCTGGAAATGTAAGCCAAAATAAACTATTCCCTAAGATGCTTTTGGGCATAATGTTTTGTCACTACAAAAGAACTATCCTGAATGAGGTAATCAGACCCAGAAAAATGAGCATGGTATGTGCTCACTCACAGGAGAATACTATCTGTAAAGCAAAGCGTAAGGAAAGGAGTCTATAGTCCACTATCCCAGAGAAGCTAAGTGCCAAGAAGAACCCTAAGTAAACATAAACAGATCCCCATGGGGTGGAGAAATAGACAAGATCTCCTGAGTAATTGGGAGCATGGGGGAAGAAGAGAAGGAGGAGGGGGTTGGGATGGGATGGAATGTGGAGGGGAGGAAGTGAGTGGGAACTGGATTTGACATGTAAAATGAGAAAAGATATGCTTTTTAAAAGCTCTTTAAAAAAGAAAAATAGCTGCTATAATTAATGTACAACCTCTAAAAGTTAAATAAAGTAAACTTTAATTTGCACTGTTTGGAGAACATAAAAACATATACTAAATATATTATGTTCCACTTGTGTTGAGTGTTCAAACTGACATGCTGAATGAAAGAATGAGGCTAAATGTCCCCAATGGTTTTCCCTTTAGTTGCAGAGTTCCCCTTAAACTCTGAATTTTTCCCAAACAGATCAATTCCGTTGTTTTATAATTAATAGAAGTATTTGTGTTCAACTTAGTCACTTCTTCACCTGAGTAAACCATTAAGGAATATATGAACCTGATATTAATAAAGAACTTAATATTTTCAACTAGCCAAGTACACATTTCTGTTGAATTTAACCATATTCTCCAGGCATTATGTGGTTATAATAATCAATATTTAATTATTTTAATAACCTAAAATAACCTGGTGTTTTTCCTCAGGGCCATGATACTCCTCAAGGAGAGTGACCAGAACCTAGGCTGTCTAATGTTCAATGTTGAAGTCTTTGCAATACATGCTTTATCTTCTGTTTAATTTATACATTGCTGTTAAATCTTAGGTATCACTAAAGAGAATGAGAGAGACATTGTATAACTATTCATTCCCCACACAAAAGTCAAGCAGGTTTAGACTCTTTAATGACAATAACCCATGATCACAGGGAGTGAAATTGTCTATGATCAGAATTTTCCATGTTCATAGACTATTAGAGTTCATGGAAGCCCTAAAGCAAACAAGGCTTTGATGATAGTGCATAAGTTAATAAGAAAAAAAGCTAACTATTTTAAAAACTGCTTTTTACCTGCAAATCTCAAGGTGTCATTAATTTTTTCTGCTGTGTAGTACTCCACTGTGTAAATTTACCACAATTTCCTTATCCATTCTTCAGTCCAGGGACATTTAGGTTGTTTCTAGGTTCTGGCTATGACAAACAATGCTGCTAGAACATAGTTGAGTAACATGTCCTTGTGATATGATTGAACATCCTTTGGGTATATATAACCAAAACTGGTATTTTGGGTCTTTAGTAAAATTTTTCCTAATTTTCTGAGAAATCACCATACTGATATGCAAAGGGGCTGTACCACTCTGCACTCCCACCAGCAATGCAGGAGTAAAATGGATGAATCTAGAAAACATCAGATTGAGTGAGGTAACTCAGACCCAGAAAGACTCATAATGTATTCATAAGTGGGTTGTAGACAGAAAGCACATAATGCAGCCTAAAATTCACAACCCAGAGGACCCTAAGAGAGACATCTAATCTACATGGGAAGATGTAGATAAAAACAAGATCTCCTGAGAAAATTGAGAGCATGGGGCCTTGGGAGAGGGCAGACGGAAAAGAGAGATGAAGAGAAAGAAAGGGGAGCAGAGAAAAATGTATAGCCCAATAAAATCAATAAAAGAGTTTTTAAAAAACTGCCTTTTGATCCAAGTTAACATTTCAATAGGTTAAAACATTTGTCAATATGACTTCAAACAAGGGAATGTTCAGAAAGTTTTCCTTTAGCACCATAGAAGAAAACCTGGATACAGAAGGAGGGAACTTGTCTCCAAAAGCAAGCTTTATCACCTACTGGGTCTGTGATGAAAACTCCAGATTCATAAAAGAGAGAAGAAATTGTCTAAAAACATATATTGCTAACCTTTTTTTTAAGTAGCCAATACACTTTGATTACTTTGAATAGGCTTCTTTAAAGCTCTCTCAACCACCTTAAGGTAGTTACATTTTATTGGTGGTAAGAGTCAGTGATAATGAAATTTCAAAGAAGACAGTATCATATAGAAGTTTTATACTGAAAACTAAAGAGGTCTGTTTTCCGGTGGAAACACTCCCAATGTCAAGAACTGAAAATCTTCTATTTAGAATCACTGAAAATTTCAACTAGTTTTCTGTATTTCTTTTTCATTCTTTCTTTGCATACAAGTGAGTTATTTATTACCAGAGTATTAGAAGTTTAAAGATACATATACTGTTATATGAAATGATGAATTTGGAATGACATTAAGAACATGCACGGGAACTCTATGTGACTTGTTTAAGTTCAGGACGTGACTTTATACAAATTGCAAATTTGGATCAATAGTCTGTCATTCCCCTTTACAACAGACTATTCAACAGTATGTCTACCTATACATTTAACATTGACTTTTAAAATCTAAATTAAAAATAATCTATAACCACCCACTTTGTCCAAAATTCTGTTGTTTGCTCTTAGAAAATTTAATTTCAATTGCCTTGAAAATCTACACACACAAACACACACACACACACACACACACACACACACACACACACGTAGATAGATATACGGAGATATAGTTATTCCAATAGTCTTAATTTATATGTTCTAGATGCAATTAGAAATAATTTGTGAATCTAGTGGTGACTGCCTCTGTCTTTAATTCTAGCAATTGAGAGAAAGAGACAGGTGTACCTTTGTGAGTTCAAGGCCACTTCAATTCTATGGCCAAAATAATTTGTTTCAATGCCTAGAACTTTAATACTTTCTTTCTGTGAAATTGTTTTTCATTATGGTAGCCATTTTCAAGTTAAATACAATTACTTTGTTGGTATTATGTTCTGCATCCAACATCAATGGCCTGAAAAAGTGGTTTCTGAATATGGAAAATTATTCATTTCCCACCTCATAGTCAGGCTATTAGTTTACAAGAAAGAAACTACCTTATACCTGATGGGTTAAAGACAACATCAGAAACTGTTATTTTAAATAATGCTATTCTTTCATCAAATTTATACAAGGAGGCCTTTGTTAAAGAAATGTCTCAAATGTATACTCAAAACAAAACAGTGTAGAGAAGTCAACTCATCTTCTATGATATACTATGGAACAGCATTCCTAATGTTTTCTCTCCGTCCAATTAATTTCCTTTACTTCTCCTGTCTTTCTAGTCTCCTACCCTACATTTTCCTTTTGTTCTTTCTATAATACTGCATATTATTTTATTTTTTTACTTTGAACTTCTTTGAAAGTCCTTATGAGAAGACCACAGGAAATACATTAAGCCAATACAAATGGCAGCATATGTAGTGATTATCAAATTTATTCTATTATTAATAAAAACCCAGTGGTTATATTGGGAATAAACCTGAATGTTCCACAGAGCGACAGAGAAATGGCCCCACTCACTACACATCTCATGGACGGAGATACATATTACAGTTTGGTTAATCAGTCCAAACAGACTTACAAAGTTGAGAGATGCCTTTTACCTGTTCAAACACAAGACAGGAAATTATCTTACCTGACTTGTGTATACTATACATTCTATACTTATGTTAATGCAAATATGTATGGTACTTTTAAAAGTTTATGCATTTTCTTGTTGTGTTTTCAGAACAAATGGACCAGACATCAATGACAACAAATAGCCCAGGGAATCCAGACTCTCAGAATGTCTCTATTGAAATTTTCTCAAAATTCTTCACCCAAAATAGCTTCAAAGCTGCTAGTTGAGATGATCTAACCTTACAGAATACTCAAAACAGGACTTAAGATAAACTTTTGCCACACAGAGAGATTAAACAAAAAATAATACTGCTAGTTTTCTCAAGACTTGACCATTATCTCTGTATTCTCAGGATCCCTTAAAAGTGCTGCTCTCCCCAGACAGCAGAAAGCAATCTAGAGAACATGATGTCTACATTTCCAAAGTGGGGTGGATGATTTCTGGTTGCTCAGGGGTTGTGTGTCATCATTTAGGGGCATTAGTTACTTGTCACAGTCAGAAAAATATATTGAACAAAAGAGGTGGATTTAAGGATCTCTTTCTGTAATTATATGGGGGAATATAAAGATGATAGAAAAAAGTACAGATTATTGAATCTGTGTTTAAATTAAAAAGCAATTATTATCCTCAAATATTTTACATAGGTATTATTTTGTATATTCATATAAAATTAATGTTATTTTGTTATAAAAACTGTATATTTGACTCTACTGTTTTTTAAGGTATTTTTTAAGGTATTTTAAGGTATTTAAAATATACTGTATAGTTCTAGTCCTCAAAGGTTATTACTAAAAACTGTTTAGGATAAATAAGAAATGTAGCTTAGTAGTTAGTCACCTATAATAAACAAACATGTAGTCATGTAGGTATGTTCAATATCAAACAGAAGAATATTTTAGATAGACAGATGATCTCCAAACACCTTCAAAGAAATAAATTTTTGGCATCAAACTTGTGCAACCACTCTGGAAAGCAGTGTGGCGGTTTCTCAGGAAATTCGGGATCAACCTACCCCTGGACCCAGCAATACCACTCTTGGGAATATACCCAAGAGAGGCCCTATCATACAACAAAAGTATATGCTATGTTCATAGCAGCATTGTTTGTAATAGCCAGAACCTGGAAACAACCTAGATGCCCTTCAATGGAAGAATGGATGAAGAAAGTATGGAATATATACATATTAGAGTACTACTCAGCAGTAAAAAAACAAGGACTTCTTGAATTTTGCATACAAATGGATGGAAATAGAAAACACTATCCTGAGTGAGGTAAGCCAGACCCAAAAAGAGGAACATGGGATGTACTCACTCATATTTGGTTTCTAGCCATAAATAAAGGACATTGAGCTTATAATTCGCGATCCTAGAGAATCTAAATAAGAAGGTGAATCCAAAGACAAACATATAGGCATCCCCCTGAATATTAACCTTCATCAGGCGATGAAAGGAGACAGAGACTGAGACCCACATTGGAGCACCGGACAGAAATCTCAAGGTCCAAATCAGGAGCAGAAGGAGAAGGAGCATGAGCAAGGAACTCAGGACCGCGAGGGGTACACCCACACACTGAGACAATGGGGATGTTCTATAGGGAATTCACCAAGACCAGCTAGCCTGGTTCTGAAAAAGCATGGGATAAAACCGGACTTGCTGAACATAGCAGACAATGAGGACTACTGAGAACTCAAGAACAATGGCAATTGGTTTTGATCCTACTGCACATACTGGCTTTGGGGGAGCCTAGACAGTTTGGATGCTCACCTTACTAAACCTGGATGGAGGTGGGCTGTCCTTGGACTTCCCCCAGGACAGGGAACCCTGATTGCTCTTTGAGCTGATGAGGGAGAGGGACTTGATCGGGGGAGGGGGAGAGAAATGGGAGGCGGTGGCAGGGAGGAGGCAGAAATCCTTAATAAATAAATAAATTTAATAAAAAAAGATGATTTACTAACAAGACTTTTCATGACAGTGAGACATATCTGCTATTGGTAGGGCCAATTACTTTCAAAATGGGAGGACAGTCATCAACGAACCTCCATATGGAGTTTTCATTAAATGTGGCAAAACTAGCCATCTAGGCAAGAAACTTTCCTTGCCTCTATTGTTGACAATAAGCTGCTCAGATTTAATGAACAGGGCACAAAAAGAAGGTGACTGCCAAACTTTACCAAGACAGGGTAGGAAGCTTATCAAAACTCTTATTTCACAGAAAAGTTTATCATTTATTCTTTGTTTGCCTTTAGGTCAAAGATGAATGCCCCAACATTGAAAACAAACCTTGGTGACTGTCCAGGCAACCAACTTTTTCAGTTATTTCTATAGTTTGGAAGTTATTTGCTCTGTACTTCTTGTTTACTCAGGTACTATTCTACCTTCTCTTTGATGCGATTAAAAACTAGATAGCTATATAGCTACAATTTTTCTTCTTTCCAAATTCAGAAAGAAAACCTACATGAGAGATGCAAAGTTTATATGGTTGAGAAACAAAAGCTAAGTTGTTTATCTAAAAAGGTATTCTAAGTTCTAAAAAGGTATTTTTAGGATGGTGATACAAGTTATGATTTAAAAGGTGGTTTAGGTTTAAACCTTTGGACTCACAAAGATAAGATAATACAGTACTTTCTCCAAATTTGCCAAATACAAATGGATAGAACATGGTAAATGTCATCCTTTCTGATACTAACTCTGATTTTATAAAGTTTTAGTATGTTAGAGTTAAAATCTTTCTTTTTTATTTAGACAAAATGAATGGAATGCTGTGGAATATTTTACCCTGTGAGAAGATTTGTTTCTGTAATTGGTATAATAAAGACCTGAATGAGCAGTCGCTAGGCAGGAGAGGGTAGGCAGGAATTCTGGGGTGAGAAAAGAAGGGAAGAAGGAGGCTAGGCATGTGTGTTGCAAATGAGATGCCAGGGAGACACTAAAGAGATTTGGTATACAGTAGAGAAGAGATGAAACTGAGCCATGTAGAAAAACATAGATTAAGAGAAAGACAAGTTAACTTAAGTTATAAGTACTAGGGGAAGAAGCCTAACCTAATGACCAAGTTTTCATAGCTAATAATAAGCTTCCATGTCATTAATTGTGTGCTTCCAGTCCTGATTTAAAAAAAAAAAGTTACTGCTACAAGCACAGATGCTGTATTTTCCAGTGAGCAGCTTGAAGTCACACATGTAATGAAATCAGTGCGTACAGGAGACAGTAGATGAGGAAACAAGGCAGAAAGCCTGCAGAGATATGATGTCTCATGTAGTTAACTCCATGCCCTTTGCAAATCACTGTTTAGTACTCAACAAATCAGATAGATACAGATACCTGTAATTACTAGCTCCTGCTAGGGCTCAATTATTTCTTCAATTTTTTAGAATGTATATTCAGAACTTAATTTGTTTGCTTTTATTGTTAAAATGTGTAATGGAGTCCCCAAACTAGTGGAAGATTTTATTATAAAGACTCTGTAGGTTAAGGGGCCACGGCATCATTCATTCTTCCATTGCAATGAAGTGAGCTTGAACATATTGTGACCATGACTAACTGCTCCGAGGCTAAGACTGGTTTTATCTGGGGCAAAAGAAATAAAAAGAAAGCATTAAATGTTTGAAAATTTTATGTTCCTTTCGCTTTCTGGATTTTCTTTCACCACAATCATTTCCATCAGTTCCTCACAGTTTCTCACGTTCTCTTTATTCTTTCCTCACACATACCTTTGAAAGGTCATTAAAGGTCACTGTCATCTCTTCCTGTTCTTTGGCTTCACACGTTAGAACCACTTTATCCAACACAGCACCGTTCATCAGTATATCTGGATCCACATCACTAGATTATATAAAACATCTAGATCTGCTGAAGTAGGTCTGGAGTATTCTTCTACATCAGCATGTTTAAAATGTGATTTGATTTTAGGGGTGAAAGGTAAAATGTACAGAAAGCAACTTTTATGATGTTCAACAGGGGGCTTCTGCAGTCACTTTCCAGAGGAGGCCAGTCTGGCCTCCAGCAGCAGGTTATCTTCACCTTTCTGGTCCCATAAGCCAACATGCCTGTCCCTTTGTCTTTAGGCATTTCCCTAAGTAAAGCCTCTCTCTAAGACTCTAATACCCACTCATTCATCTGTTGTGACTCATTCATTAAAAGTTCGGGGGAATTTCTATTTTAGGACATCTTTAATCCAGGGATATAAAAACTTTTTATAAAGGCAAGGCTAAGGAATGAAGGAAGGCACTACGATGCCTCCTCTCAAACATTTCATCAGGTATTTGGAGAGCTCTATAAGGACAGCAGATAGAGTCAGCAGGGCCACCAGCACCAATGCAAATCTCTGATGTTTGTTGTTGTCTCCCTTTATTCTCTCTTCCTTGGCTACAAGGGCAATATTAGGAATGCCAATATCAAATCAAGGTCCTCACATCTAGCCTATGAAGTTTGTTTCCCTAGAAAAACCTTCAGAGGTTCTTTGTCAAAATCCATATATCTAGCTTATCCTGCAATATTAAGTATGTTACATGGTGAATCTGTTTTTGCAACACTTGACCAAAATCAAGTTGTGAATGTTCATGTGAAGTGACAGCTCACAAACCAGTCTTTCTTTAAAACTACAAACTGGCACACTTATCCAGTGCCAAGTCATTGGGTAAAGGTTCCTCCATTTTAGCTGAGCTGTGACAATACCCTTAACTACAATAATCTACTTTCCAGACTAATGTTCTCTCTCTGCTTTTCACCTTTCCTGTCCTGTGGACCCCCAAGAAAAAGCTATCCAGCAAAGACATTTTTCCATCTCCTGAAATTCCTTATCTCCTTACTGCTAACCCCTTAGCAATATCCAACTGTGAACAACAAAGGGAACTTTTCAAATTCACCCACCCCTTTCTGTCCTATAACTACCTGATTTTATAAGCAGCCAGCAGGCTCTGATTCTTACAGAGACTTCCTCTGCAGCCCCATGCCCCAGAAAGGCTTGTAGTATTTGTCAGCCACCTCATCCCCTTGTCTGTGTTCCAGTCATTTCCATTGCATTTTGCATTTCTTTCATGTGCTCTGTCTTGTCAGATAAGGGTCACTGCTACATATTTTTGTTGAAAAGCTCTATGAGTTCATATGTGCACAATGGTTCATTCTTAACAGGATGACTCAGTCACACACAGGGGCCATTCAAATACAGCTGCCAACTGTGGTCTGACTGTCCTTCCTATACACAAGACTCTATAGAGCAATGTAATGAACCATATTATATGTTTGAAAAAGAAAAGTATTCCATTATGCTGCACTGTGCTAGAAAACATTCAAGTGAGGACTTCAAGTTTCTCACCTGCAACCATTCTGGAAGGAAACCTCTCCTGCTTCCCTACAGGAACCTCTCCACACTATTTTTTTTTCATGTGGTGAATTCATTTAGTCATGGGGTGAACACCTGTGTGACTATTTAAAAACCATAGCACCAGGTGTGTGCCTAGGAGTATCTCTTGCCTTTGTATAATGTTCTCGCTGATTTCTCAGCAGGCTGGGTCAGGAAAAAGGCTTCAAACTGAATATAGAAAAAGGTCTTAAAGGATTTTAAAAATATACCTCTATTATAAGTATGTGCAGTGAAAATATTGCAGCCAAATTACACAAACAAGCTTTATAGCTACATATAGTTTACATAGGATGTGAAACCGTTGGCATCTCGGGGTACTCCACTAAAACTTTATCACAGAAGAAAAAGCTGGGTTTGGGAGTTGGTACATTATAAAATACAAAAAAAATGTACTTATAAAGATGTCTTACCTTTTACTTTGCCTTAGGCTCTCTGTTCCTCTTTTCCAAGAAATAGATGCTTTAGGGAAGGCATTTGGTTTGCATTCAATAGAAATGTCACCACCAACTTGAACAACTGAGATTTTTTTAATGGGTTTTTTTGAGAAATCTGGAGCTGAGGCTAAAAGCAAAAATTAAAAATTGATTAATTAAATCACTCAATTAACACGCATTAACTTAAAATTAAACTAACATACTGGATAAAATGTAACATTTTTATTCAAAATTAAAGTTAACATACTCAAGCTGACTTAAGGCCAGTTTAAGTACACAATACACACATATACATAGACATTTGCACAATATTTACATATGCATGGATAAAAATGTATATACATGCTTTACATCATTGAAGCAAAGCAGAAGTATTTTGTCATTATTTCCAGTTTCTTTTAGAAAACTTAAGGTGGAGAAATATAATATGACTTCAATAGAATTAGATCAGCAAAGTGAAATTTAAAAACCTCACACTTGTCAGTCTTAGTCTTGTTCCTACAAAGTTAGATGAGTAATAGTTCACTGAAAAGAGAACCTAAAAGAGGACTTGGGAAGCACCTAAGCCTTCCATGTTCCTGATAGTTGGATCTGTGTGTCTAATCTCCATTTCTAAAGTCCAATTGAACTGAAGTTTTCAAACATTCCGGGTTTTCTGACTTCTTGGCTTTTTAAAGCAGTTGCTTCTCTGCCTGCATCTGGCCCATGCAACTTGCTTTTATGATCCAAGATTGAAAGGGGTCTTCTCAATGTAAGTTCCATTTGGTTTGCCTTGTGTCTGAATACCAACAGTTCAGTTTAGAATTGGTTATTTTCTAGTGAAACTGTAAGTTCAGTAAAGGTGAGGGTCACTCTCATTTGAGTATCTTTTCTTGGCGCCTGGGAAATAATAAATACCCAATGAAATAGTCATGTGTAATGAAGGAACAAGATGCCTGACACCCAAATGCCTATAATATTTGGTGTCTTACTTTATTCTTGTTTCCTTCATTCTTTCTGTCGCTAATCAACTCAGGGTTAAAAACACCCCACTCTTATTTACTGCAGCAGACACCACTGTTTGAATTTCATTAGGTGTCAATCTCACATTGTTCCAACCTCAGTATTTTCCCCTCTAAGGAATTGTTTTCCTTGTTCTATGCTTTCTTCAATATCTGCATGACAATGTGACAAGAGTCTTAGTTAAGGAAATGAATAAAATCTTAACGGATCATTCTTTTTAAATAAGAGACACATATGAGGGGAGCTGTCTCCTTCCTTTCCTCCTGACCTGAATATGGACTGCAGCTACAATAGCCATCCTGAATCCACACATCTACACATTTGAAGGAAAGGGTTCACAGTATAACTACCTAGCTACAGTGTACTACTTGACAGCTAGTGCACAAGTAAGCGGAGGTAGAGAGTCACAGTGTCTTAAGTTTCTTGCTTTTCTTATGCTTGTGTGGATGAAAATATTTCTCATGCTCATATTTGTAGCTGAAAAGATTTCTTCTGGATCCCACTGTTTTGTCTTCAAGACCACTCACTAGAATCCAGTTGCTTGATTAAAACACAGCTGAATTTGGACACATATAATGATGGGAACCTAATGCAGTGCCAAAATGGAAAAATAGTTAAAACCCTTTTATGTTATAAAAAAAATTGATTGAGTTCCATCCATTTGCCTGAAAATTTCATGATGTCATTTTTTTTGTTTCATTTTGCATTGTTTTAACAGCTAAGTAATATTTATCATTCATATATCTGTTGTATAAATGAGCCACATTTTTTTAAATCCATTCTTTGGTTGAGCGGCATCTAAATTGTTTCCAGGTTCTGGCTATTACAAATAACACTCGAATGAACAAGTAGATGATACCCAGTTGTCCGCGAAATCTCCATACTGATTTCCAAAGCAGGCTGTACAAGTTTCCGCTTCTACCATCAGTGGGGGAGTGTTCCCCTCACTCCATATGCTCTCCAACATAAGTTGTCCTCAGTGGTGTTGATCTTAGCCATTCTGACAGGTGTAAGATGGTATCTCAGAGGTGTTTTAATTTGCATTTCACTGATGACTAAGGATATTGAGTAATTCCTTAAACATCTTTTAGCAGGTAAATAGATGGAACTAGAAAAAAATCAACCTGAGTGAGGTAAGTCAGACCCAGAAAGACAAAAGAGGGGATGTACTCACTCATAAGTGGATACTAGATGTAAAGCAAAGGATCAGACTATAATCCACAACTTCCGAGAGGCTAGGTAACAAGGAAGACCCTAAGAGGGATGCATGTATTACCCTGAGAAGGGGAAACAAACAAGATCTGGGTAAACTGGGAATGGAGAGGGAGGGAGAAAGGAAGGGATGGTGGATGAGACCATGAGGGAAGGGAATGGTCGAGTTGGGGAAGGGATTGAGTGGAAGAGCAAGGAAACAGCTAACTTGATAGAGAGAGCCATTATGAAGTTAGAGAGAAACCTGATGCTATTGAAATTCCCAGGAATCAACAAGCATGACCCCAGCTAAGACTACTAGCAGTGGTGAAAATGGTGCCTGAATGGCCCTTCTCCTGTAATCAGATTGGAGAATAACCTGTCAGCATAGAACCTGTATCTAGTAGTTGACAAAGCAGATGCAGAGATTCACAGCCAAGTACCAGGCTGAGCTCCTGGAGTCCAGTCAAAGAGAGGGAGGAGGGATTATATGAGCAAGGGGGGGGGCAAGATCATGATGGAAAAATCCACAGAGACAGTTGACTGGAGCTCATGGGAACTGATGGACTCCAGACCAACTGTTGGGGAGTCTATATGGCACTGAACTAGGCCCTCTGCATGTGGGCAACAGTAGTGTAGCTTGGTCTGTGGTGAAGCCCTGGCAGTGGGATCAGGGTCTATCCGCCGTGCTTGAGCTGGCTTTTTGGAGACCCCCCCCCTTTTTTTTTTCTTTTGGGATGTCTTTCTTGCCCAGCCTTGATCAAGGGGAGAGGGGATTGGTCCTGCCAGAACTTGTTTACTCCCTATGGGAGGCCTTTCCCTTTCTGAGGAGTGAATGGTGGTGGGTTGGGAGGAAGGGGAAGTGGAAGAGGGCAGCAAGGGAGAACTGTGGGTGGCATGTAAAATGAATAAACTAATTTTTAAATAAAAAAAGGCTAATTGAGATATTTCTCATTGTTTTTAGAGATAGTAATTTCTAGTTCACTGGAAAAGAATCAGATTCCGATGACATATAAAAAGTAGCATGAAAGGTTTAGTTTCAAATTTCTTGTGTATAAATGAATGGCTCACCTAAAACTCTCAACTCTGCATTTGCATAAATTGTCTGGTATTTGTTTTCGGCAGCACATTGGTAGATCCCGGAGTCTGACACATTCAGCGTGGTGATGATAAGAGTTCCATTTTCAATCTGAATTCTCTCCTAATAAAGGAAGAGTCATCAAAAGGTGTTTTGCTTTAATATAAAAGATGTTTCATTGTTAATTAAGCATTCTCTTGCACAAAATATATTAATGGAAAACATTTTTGCCTAACGTTGAGAACTTTCACTTCCTGAGTAAATTTCTAAAGATAAAAAAGTACAAAGCATAATATTTGTGGATTAATTTTTTGGGGCACTGGAATAATCTTTGTTACATCATTTCTGTGTAGATTGGCAGCCTCTCAATGGAATATATGAAACTGTCTCTTCTATGATATTCAAAATGATTTAGAAAGTTCCACCACTCTGGAAATGTGATGATGTTACAATATGTTGCTCAAGTTCTAAGTTAGAGAAGCCACAGCCTTCCTTTCTGTAACTTCCTTTAAAGACCTCCTGCCTCAGCATCAAACATCTGCTACAAGGAACTGTTTAGGGTACTGAAATAATATTTTAGTAAACAAAGTTAATAGTTGATAGCAAATATATAACCTAAACTAAACATTTCAATGAATCCACTACCATTCTCTAAGGATAATATAAGTGGGTTAGAGAAAAACAAAAAGAGAATGTATTCTAAAGGCATCCTGTAGGAATGTTCCACTAAACACACACACACACACACACACACACACACACACACACACACACACACCATTGTTTTCAGCTTCCAAACAATATATTCTTTATGACTCTGGTTATAGATCCATGTACAAATAAAATACATTAACACGATTATCTGGAGAATTTGATAAGGGAAAAGTACCCTCATGGGATAGATACCATAAGAGAAAATATGTTTATATTTAAAATGTGTACAAAGCCTCTGATCTTTTCTTATGGAGTAAGGGTAGCCATCACAGTTTCTAGAAGTGGGAGAGTGTGTATCAACTCAGAGTCTGAGTCCTCCTACTGGACAAAGTTTAGTAGACTGCATCTTCTACCTACTGTTCAGTAACCTTGGAAAACTGTTTCACTTCTCTGTGTTCCTTGTCTGATTGGTACCCACAGGTACTGTTCTGAAAGCTAATTTTAACTTCAGTAGCTGCTTTACAACTTCAGACAAGTGTCTCAGCCTCTCTAAATACATTTCTTCATATATTTGAAGGAATGATCATTATCTATCTCTCTCACATTATCTTGACAAAGCAATGTACAGAAAACAACAGGGTAGAAGACCTAACACACAGGGCAGCTCATCAAATGTAAGCTTTGATGGTGATACACTCTTTTTAGTTTCTTACTGTTTAGAATATTTTATTTATTTCTTGAGATTTCATGCTTTCTAAAATGTTTCCTGATAATACCCCCCACAGTTCCCCCACTGTAACTCCCCCATATCTATCCCAAATATCCTCTTCCAACTTCATGCTCCCTTCTTTCTGTTTCTTTTCTTCTCCTTTATTATTATCCCACAGATTCCAATTAATGCTTCCTGAGCATGTGCTAATGTCATCTAGATGTGAACTCATCACTAACTGCTAGTATGTCCAAGCGTTCAATCCCAGCACCCTTTACTTGCTCTGGGTTTGTTTAAGGATTACATAAATGTAAGCTTCATGCTCTGGAGTACACTGAATACTAGAAAGACATGAGCTGCTACTGGGAATGACTGTTATTCTAACAAAAATGTGCTATAATGGAATGAATTTCTAACATATAGCTACTTACCTCTGGATTGAGGCGTTCACCGTTCTTTAGCCATGTGTACCAAGGAGCTGGCTTTCCAGTAGCTTTGCATTCCCAAAACAAGCTGTCATAGATAGAAAGGTATGTATTTTGGATTTTCTGTTCCCATTCTGGAGGGGCTGTTTAAAAAAAAAGTAAACAGAATCAAGAATATCTTTTTGGCAACTCAAGTAAGTAATACAGTATGTTCCAAGTTCTTATTGATCTGGAGACTAATAGGGTTCAGGTGAACTGCCATTACAGTATGTAAGAATTGGGAGGGGATAAGAGGGGGGGAGGGGAGTAGAGGGGAGGGGAGGGGAGGAATGCACGAGTCTAGTGGGGCAATGGTCACAATTATCACCCCATATTTGGCTCAAACTAAAGGTTGCTGTCTGTCATTTCGCTGCACCTGTGCAACAACTTGTAAATTCTGAGTAAAGGTCAAAATTCAGAAGACAGCTAAAGAATATTGCCGTGCTAAATAATGGTGCATAGTCAATTGAGAAGTGATGACTACATTTAAACACTCTGAAGGCAATTTCTTGATAAATATATAAGTTCAAAGCTAACAAAAAGAAAAAATGTATGTAAACCAGAAATAATTCACCCCAAAATCTTAACAAAACATAAATGTGAGCCTCCACTTTTTTTAAAGATAACCCAATATCCTTTGTGTTCTTAAGAAAGAATGTAGACTTTGGGAGTTGTACTACAACTTACTAAAGTAAAATACTTAACTTTAAATCCACACATGGAGTTTGATAAAATTCATTTTCTGATCTAAACAAGTTATGCACAGGAGTAAGCATAAAGCAACTAATATATCAAATATAAAAGAAAAGATGCCTTACTGTCATTCAGGCAGACAGCTGGGTACAAATTAAATGTATTAGCATATATGGTCTTTCCATTACAGTACTTGAACCCTGTACACAGTTGTTCATCTCATATCTCCTTTAGTTCTGTCCTTGTATCCTAATGGAAGACAGAAATCACGCCTTTCCTTGAAATATCTGGGTAAGTCTAGCTAGATGTTTGACACTTCTGCAATTAATTTAGTGTAGGTTCCCAGAAGCCATATCAAGAGCTCACCACTGCCTTTGTCTCTGGCTTCCACAGGTTCAATGTCTCAAGAATTTTGCAGAGATATCAGGTAACCCTTTCAAGATGTCATTTTGAAAATTCAGGAGCCAAATTATAATCACTGAACAAAGGAAAGCACTACCTTTCAGTGAGTGCTCCTACAATGGAGAAGTCTGAGGCTAAGATTCTTCAGCTTGCACAGAAACAAAGCCAATGAAAGAGGAGTTATTCACTAAGCCAAAAACAAGGGCTGTTTTATTTTAAACACACTTCTAATATATCTTCCTGAACTGTCTACCTAGGGAAATCAAAGGGAGGCACGGAAACAAGTATTCCTTGGTTCCTGGCTACAATCATCTAAGGATAAACTACTATGTATCCTGTTTATGGTTTCAATAGTACTGAGCTGACTGTTGAAGAAGCAAAATAAAATAAAATAAAATAAAATAAAATAAAATAAAATAGAAAAGCATGACCATGAAATGAGGTGCTTAGCATGCCTTCAATACCAGACTCGTTCAGCCCTATAACATGCGATGCTGCACCCACTGCAGCAAGCAGAGGAAGGGATGGGGCTATGTGGAGTTAAAATGTTATATACCACAAAAGCCGTGTATCTGATTCTAGGCTTCTCTACTGTGATACATGCCTCCATTAAGGCTCTGCAGGGAGCTGGTCACCAAATAGAAGAAGTCATGGTATCCCTGGGTGGTAAAACTCAGTCTATGATTATCTCCTGTGGAAATCAGATCTATTTCCAATTTTAGAACATATCTCTTGAAGCCCTGAGAAACAAATCACAGCAAGGCTTCTAACAACCCAATGCACGACAAAAGCTGAAACTTCTTTCTCTGTGCTAATATAATTTGTAAATATTTATGAAAAAAATATGGGAATGCATGTTTGGCCTGAGGAAAACTGCATTTTTATGTACAAATCCATAGCTTGTAAAGTTTAAGATCTAAATTTAAAAGATTTATCATTATTACTTTAAATTATATGAAAAATATAGTATAAGTATATTTATATGATGTGTGTGTGTCTGTCTGTGTAGGGGAATGTACAGAAGTCAGAGCTGTCAGATCCACATGGAGCTGGAGTTGCAGATTGCCTCTTGCTACCTGCCTGAAATATGTTCTGGGAATTGATATCAGGTCTCTGCAACAGCAGTACATTCTCTTAAATCTAATTTTTTTCTCAAGTTTCAAAATACAACACCATACTTAGTATATGGGTGCATACATATTGATTACTGTAAAATTGCAACATTAAGACATGTTCACTTATTTAATGTACATATTCATTGACTCTTATCATTTTAATGAGAAAGGTCTTAAAAGTCTGTCTATATAAGAAATATAGGGAAAAATCATTTAATAACTTGGGTTTTCCATACAAGCTTGAGTTTCAGATAATTCTTTCCCACTGCTAGCTATATAACATCAAATAACTTTTTAAAATATATTATAATGTCCCCAGTTAGTTCCTTGGGCAGATGAGGATAGGGAAACTGAAACGACCCCATCCTATAGCAATACTGACGAATATCTTGTATATCACCATAGAACCTTCATCTGGTGCTGGAAGGAGGTAGAGACAGAGACCCACACTGGAGCACTGGACTGAGCTCCCAAGGTCCCAATGAGGAGCAGAAGGAGGGAGAA
>NW_004949099.1:18945396-18963730 GCF_000317375.1 Microtus ochrogaster | reverse complement strand
GGACTTTCCACAGGGCAGGGAACCCTGACTGCTCTTTGGACTGGAGAGGGAGAGGGAGAGGAGTGGGGGGAGGGGGAGAAGGGCGGGAGGAGGGGGAGGGAAATGGAAGGCTGGGAGGAGGGGGAAACATTTTTTTCCCTTTTTCTCAATTAAAAAAAATAAAAAAAAGTCTAGAAAAATCCTGAATGAATTAAATGATGCCCAAAACAAATATATATATAATCACTGTAATTATAGTAATACCTTAAAGGCAAATTTCAGAGGTTAAAATACAGAATGCAGAAGGATATACAATGTCACTCTTTCGATTTGTAGCTTAAGGTCATCAGTATAATAAAATGGAAATTTTTTTCTTTCTTCTCCCTTCCTCCCTCCCTCCCTGCCTCCCTCCCTCTTCCTTCTTTTCTTTCTTTTTATTGTTTTTTATTTTTATTTTTGTTTTTTGAGACAGGGTTTCTTTGTTTGGCTTTGTAGCCTGTCTTGGAACTTGCTCTGTAGATAAGGCTACCCTCAAACTCACAGAGATCCACCTGTCTCTGCCTTCCAAGGGCTGGGATTAAAGGTGTACACCACCATCGCCTAGCTAGAAATTCCTTCTTGATTTTCAAGTATTATTCAGTTCTAAAATGAGTTGACATATCTTCATATTTTGACATATAAATTAATATGTGGCTCTAATGCATAGTGATTATTTAACCCATCAGTTGTTTATTTTTCTTCCAAAAGGAATGGTAGTAATCATAGAACAGTTGACTAGTGAGCTGGGCTGGGATCATTATGTTAAAAACTATAGTCAAGTAAAAAGAGTCCAGGTTTAGATGAGTCTTCAAGGCTTTGACCTTGAAGTTGAATATCATACATACACAAAGTATAGTTTGTTGTTAATTTAGTCTACAGATAATTTTATTCTGATTCATCACTTAGTTGTAGCCTTTTCTGTTATATAAACAATATGAAATATTTTTATCAAAACTGAGCTGAAGCCTTTAGTTTTTTTTTTTTTTTTTTTTTTTTTTTGGTGTGGTAAAACCCTCAGTTGTTTCTTTACTAATATAGTGCCAAAGACACCACATGACAAAAATGTCCTTAAGAATCAAATCCTACTGAAAAATCAAATTAATTTTCTTGGCAAGGATCAATAAAATTGTAGAACAATAATAACAAGGAAAATTATTCTATTTATAAGAAACAACTTTCAGTTCAGGTTAAAATAGGAACTCCTAAATGAAATGGAAAACAATAACTCCAAAGGCACATATGTTTTCCTCACAGTATATCCAGTTATTAAAACTATGGTATAATTATAATAAACTTTTCAGATTATTCAAATATTATTTCAATAACTATCAATGATAAAATCAGACTATATAAAATATATATAAAATATAGTCTGATTTTGGCATTGAACAATACAGTTTCTGAGAGTTCTATATCTTAGAATCAATAAATAGTTTGATAATTCTTTTATATATTTTATAGGTTTAATGGCTCTGAGAAGATGACTCAGCAATTAGAAGTACTGGCTAGTCTTCCAGAAAAACTCATGTTTGAGTCTCACCACCTATTTGACAGTGAGGAATTCAACACTTTCTTTTGGTGTCTTAGGCAACAGGCATAAATGTGGTGCACGGAAAAAAAAATCCATATAAAATAACAAAAATAGAAAAATTCAAAGACATTCTTATTTTTGTCTGTATGAAACAAGATAAAAAGATAATATTTGGATAATATATGCATTTATTATATCACAAAGTATCTTTAGCTCAAATGATATTTTAGAAACTAGGGCAAAGCTGATTTTCATTGAGGCAATGAACTGATTTTTCTGTTGTCTTCAGATGGGCAGACAAGTACTGAAAATGTTGTATAAATGTATTCTGCCATTCAGTCTATTTTCCTATTCACTTTTTCCTTTGCTTCTAAATCCTATTGAAAATATTAATTAAGATTGCCATAGGCTACTACTGAATATTCTATGAGAAGTATATTTTAGTCATGAAAACATTGTGTGACATGCTTTAAAGTCGTTAACATGAAATTGCTGACATTCTTCAGTCAACTCTAATAAACAATGTTATGCATAGACTGTGTTGAAATTTATGTTATTGTGTGGCTCTGTGTGGGTTATATATGCATATGTGCATATGTTTATGCTTGTGCATGTTCATACATTCATATATGGAGTGCAGAGATGGATGTTGAGTGGGTATCATCATCAACCTTATTTTTGATGCAGTAATTTTCTCTGAAGTTGGAGCTTATTGGTTGGCTAAACTAGGAAAAATCTCCTAGAGAGACTATTGATTAGTTTTCCCTCACAGGGAGTTGCATGCATGTAATCCCATGTACATCTTTTTATGTGGTTGACGGAGTTGAATTCAGGTCCTAATATTTGTGCCACAAGCACTTTCTCCAATAAGATCCCAATTTTTACAAACAATTACCTCACCTGTCAATCACAGAACTTATCACTCAACTGGAAATGTGCCTTTCCAATTTTTCCCATGATATATGTCCACAATATATTAATATCTTCTCCTATTTGCTCTGAAGCACAGTAAAAATTCACACATTTTGCAATTCTATTTACTCACCGTAAAAAATGAGTTGACCTTTCGCAAGGTTTCTTCCTCGAAGGTTACCTGCGATGCATTCATAGAAGCCTTCATCCTCTTGTTGAAACTTGGGGATTTCAAGGATAGCTTGGGATTTGCTGTACTTGACTTTCCCTGGCATCGGGCTTCCATCCAACCTCCTCCAACTAATGTCAGGGACTGGACTAAACAGTTACACTTTATTAGAATAGACAATGGTTGTCAATGTGACAGCAGGATAAAATAAGAGAAGCCTTGAAAATCACTCTCAAGTAAGGCAATTCAGTCTATTAAAGTGTGATTACTTTTCAGATCACACAGTCATTCACCACTCATTCCTTCAGCCATCTATTTAAGATCTACTTAATCACCTGCCATTTACACGGCATTGTGCTATCCTTGGGAAACATATTACTGTTAGAATATACATGCCTTCTGTCCTTGTATTATTTTTAGTTTAATAGAGAAACATATTATAATCAGAGTGTAAAAATAAATTCATTTGCAAATTGTAATAACTGAGACAAAAGAAATAGGATGCAGAGATAGTAACACAATTTGATCAATGGAAATGTGTTGGTCATCTGAGAATTTAACAAGTAAGACTAAAGTAGATTCTACACATATTTAGAGATTATAATATAAAAATCATAGGTCCTTCTATAGCTAATAGTTTTTTTTAAACAAAATATGCATGATAGGTGAGTTTGATTGTCAAGGATATGAAGTAACATAAATAAAAGCCTGTAGAAATTTGAAACCCAATCTTCATTTCCTCTTTTTTGTAACTTGTATACTATTAATTAGCAATAAAATAAAAATGGATTTACATTTTTTCTGTGTCTTAATAGAAAATATTAATAGAGATTTCTATCTATAGGAATTTAATAGTATAGTCTGTTATGGTTATTTTTAAAATAAAAAAATGAGATGAAACTGTTTCAAATAACAGTTGAGATTAAATCCCTGTTAGAGGAGGCAACACAGGCATAAGAAATCACATGAAGAAAAGGTTTACTAACACTCATCATTTGGGAAATGAAACTCCAGGGTATTTATATAAGCTTCTCCTCTTCACTATCGTTAAGCTGTGGTATATTCCCACACAGATTTTTCAGATGACTTAGATATGTCTACTCTAGTATTTCAAATTGATACTGACAATGATATTAGTAAGTCTTTTGGCAAAGTCCATTTATCAGCCTCGTGGAAGATGTGAGGTTTCTTTAAATCACCAAGAGTGATGTTGGAGAGGTATCCAATCAGGAGCAGCATGGCTGACAGATAAAGATCTATAGAGTCTGAGCAGCAAATAAGTGGAGAAAATGAGTGATAGCTTTACAGAAGCTTTGAAGACAGCCACTACCCTGGGGAAACCTTAGGAATTCTTACTGGCTGAACAGCATGATTGTCCTGCTTCATATGTCAATGACAAGTACAGACTAAACCTGTGGGTTTTCACACAATGATCAGAAAACATGTTACAAATCAATGCTTGAGTTATTGCTTTTTCTCAAAAGTAATATATAGTTTCCTGTTATAATTTAAATTTATTCAGCACAAAATATCCCATATTTAGGGTTTGTTTTGAAATGCCTGCCATTTGCCACAACTTTAGGTTGACATTTTAATAAATTGGCATATTCCAGACAACAATTAACCTAGGTTACTGGTTTTCTTATCACTCATTTTCTCAAGGTCCTAATACAAGAAAATAAAGTTCTGTAAGGAAATAAATGTATTTAGATGGAAAGATAGCCCCTATGTCTGAAACATTTCAGTCTGCAAATATACAAACGTTGTCTGTGTAAGCACAGTAATGTTGTCTTTGGATGGTTGTGAAACAAATGCCATTTATGTTTCTCACTATTAATATACTAATATACTACTAATAATTCCATGACTCTTCCATGCTGATTATTCTGTGTTATGATTTTTCTCTGAAAATTAGTTTATCAAATTATCAATAGAGAATTTGAGATGTGTATGTATTCAGTGTTCTTTATTATATGTTCAGAATTCAAAATCTGAAGTGTATGACAAAAACTCACAAAACTATCCAAAAGAAGTTTATAGCCTAAGACATTCAGATGAAATGATCAAATTTTGAACATTTTCTCATAGTTTTATCTTTTGCTTCACATTTGTTATGAAGATATACGTCAAATTTTCAGATTACTAAATGTTTAAATACACGGTAAATGACAGAAAACATAATCATTATAATATATCAAATGGCTAAACTTTCCTAGAAATGAAGCCTTTGCTAGATACTGTATATAATTACAATATAAATATATTATTTCATTGACAACCCTTTATACCTAACAGTTAGAAGTAGGGGTTTATTTATCTCTGCTACTGATTCTATTCCTAATTTCAAGGAAACACTTGTATTGCGATAACCACACATTGAAACCTAATTATCTATGATTTCAAAAAGTGTATCTGTATTTTCAGTATTCCTACTATGTGGTGTCAAACATAGCAAGCTGAACTAATGTTAACTGAGTTTCCTATGGACAAAGAACTCGGGGACTACCTTGGATTTTCACTGAATAAGTGTTCTTTAATGGTAGAAAAGAAGGAATTATACAGATGCAGATTTCTATCAGGTGAAGGGTAGCAAGAAAGCATCAGGTGTCTGTCAGTTCTCCACAACTACTCCTTCTGTTCTCATGCCCCACAGATCCCCCATGTATCTTGTCACCAACTGCTTTAGAAAACTATAGGTGCATAGCAAACTGAAGGAAAGTAGAAACATCCATATCCCTAAGAAGAGATCTCAATATACAATACTGCCATGTCTTTGGCTATAGGACAACACTGGGTGTGATTCCATTCTCTCCAGACCTCATTTCCTTAAATGAAGCAGATTTTGCAACTTGGCTTCTTTCTGAATTGAATCTGCTCTTTTACCTTGATTTTCTCTGCCTCAGTTCCTCCTATTCTTAAAGCTACTTCCTAAGAGGTCTTCTTACAGTTCCTTTCAGAAAACCATCCTTTCGAACTAGACCTCCTAGAAGAACAGATGATTAGAATCTCTGTACATTCTAATCATGTGCTGCTTCAGTTGAAACACCAACTGCAAGGAATCCTTATGTGTGTCTCAGAATGGTGGTTCTAATATAGACGTTACATTTGCACAGAAATGGAAGTCTGTAAAATTAAACAGCAGTGACGTAAAAAGCAATCAGTAGAACCCTTGTCCAAAGCCATGCATTGAGAAATGTATTTTAAGAACTTGCTGTCCTACAGGATCAAAATTACACCAAACCAAGAGGCAAAAGCAAGAAATGTAGGGAAAAAATGAGTATGGACAGAGATGGGATCATTTTCTGGTTAAAAAGGAAAGAACAAAAGCTTTTATTTTATTTTATTTTTTTTTTTATTGAGAAGAAAAAAATTTCCTCCTCCTCCCAGCATCCCATTCCTCCCGCCCTCCCCCCACTCCTCTCCCCCTCCCACTCAAGTCTGAAGAGCATTTTGGAAAATAACTATCTCTCCAGACATTTAGTAATAGAAAAGGTTTAAGACCTAATAGTCTTGTCTGTGTTTTTTTGTTAGTATTGTTTCATGTTTTTGGGTTAGGGTTTTTTTCTGGCTTCCCTGAAACTTATTATTTGAACCCAGAGATCTACTTTCTTGTGCTTCCCAGGTATGTGCTACCACCACTGGATTAGATGACATTCTGATTTTAAAACTTTCAATTCTCAAGATAAAACAAACAGAGTCATGGATTCTATATCTCCAGAGAATGTTAGGTTTTTGTCACCAGTTTTATTTTTTTTTAAGAAACTTGGTCCTAATAATGTCACATGGCTACTATCTGTGCTGCTAACGATGCTGCAGCAGGTGGACCAGGAGTTTAAGGCCTACTTGAGATACAATTTGAATTGAAAGACAGTCTGAAAATTTTGACTAGGCCTTGTCTAAAAAAAAAAAACGAAAAATAAAAACAGGACTATATATGAAACTCAGTAGTTACATACTTTTCTAGCAAGTAGGAGGTCCCTCTTTCAACGTCTCCTAACTTAAATTAAAAAACAAACAAACAAAAACTCCTTTCTTTATTTGATCTAAATTGAATTGGCATTTCAATGTGTAAATTTAGGATGGAGAATACTGTTTATATATCCCCATCATAGGTTGGTGAGAACTAGGGCAAAACAATAAAAGATACCTCCCTTGATGCCAACATTGATTTTGGGGGAACTATAGAAGAGAGGCATTGCTTCCAACAAGTGTTAAACTCCAAGTTTCAATCCAAGGAGATGAAATTTTAAGATTTTAGTCAACAATCCACAAGCAAATGGACAAATCATCTGTGAAAATCAAAACTAACAAGAAGAAAAATTTCTAAATTCTTCACACATTTCTAGAACAACATACAAATGATCCAAGTAAACAAAAAAATCCACAAGTTCCACTAAAGAACATAAAATCCATATTCTCTTTGATCAATTTACTTTGTTATTGCATCTTCCTCTTGTCTTTGACCCATTTGGGGCATTTTCTTATGACTGCCAATAAAGAGCACCAGATTAAATAGGCTCTAAAACCTGAGTTCAAATGAGACGTAGGTTAGTTCTTTTGTTTGTTTGATTCTTTGTTAGCTTGTTTTTTAAGGCAGAATTTTCTGTGTAACAGTCCTAGCTTTCCTGGGACTAGCTTTTGTTGACTAGGCTGGCCTTGAACTCCCAAAGACCCACTTTCCTCTGCCTCTTGAGAATTGGGGTTAAAGGCAGTGACACCATCACCCAACTATATGTTAGTTTTATCAGCATGTTTGAAATATACAATATTATAAATTCTTTGTATACACTTTATATTCTAATATTTTACAATCATCATGACAACAAAACCACCAAAAATAATACTTTATTTTTCAAATTTTCATTTTAATAAACTAGTTGGAGAAGTAGCAAGAATATTTTCTGGCTGCTAAATAAATGTCTTGATTCTTTCAGATATTATGGTCCTCCTGGACAGCATTGATATTATTTGATATAGAATCAGAGAACAAATACAAAATGCTAATTATTGAAAAAATATTCTCCTGATGTTTACATTTTATCCTGCAATTGTTTCATGACCTTATATAAACTATTTTGGGTTTTATAGCTTTTAAAATAGATAGTGAACATCAAAACCAGAACCATAAATAGTGATATTTAAAATTTATTGTAAGTTATTTTTTCTATAATACACCATCCTGTTCAAATAATAGTGATTGTAATACAGTTGTTTGTTATTTATGTGATGTGAGTGGAATGTAAATTCTACATTTAGCTATATTTATGGCATATTGAAAAGCACTGGATTTTTCTGAATCATTTATTTATTTATTTACAAAATGACAATTAATAATTATATGTAGTATATAGTCTTGTTGTGAAGATCACAAAAGTCATATGTTTTAAATACATCTTATAATACATGTTAAGCCTTATATTTGAGTATCAATATCCAATTAAATAACTGAATATTAGCTTTGCAGTGTCAAAAGTAATAATTTCCATTAGGCATCTCTGTCTCTCATATGTGTGTGTAGGTGTGTGTGTGTGTGTGTGTGTGTGTGTGTGTGTGTGCTTCTTCTCTTTGTTTAAGTCTCCATGTGATGAGGCATTTGAAACTCAATAATTTATAAATACTCCATTAACTGATTTCAGACTTTCACACCATAATTGAAATCATTGCAGCCATCTATGTACATCCCTCAAAGTACATTTCCTGCCTTTCTCCACTTAATGAACAAACAATAACCCTGATCCTACTTGGTCATGTTCATGCTTTGCTGGCAAGTGCAGAGATTTAGGTGAAAGCATACTTTAATTTGAAGGTACTTTTTTTAAAAGTTTGTTTCAGTATCAAGAGTCCATTGTTGTAGGTAGAAAAGAAATTCAATAGTGTTCATCATAGAAAAGAAACACTGTGTTTAAGAGCTGGGCATTAAAAGTAAAGATTAATAATAATCATTAATTGAGTAATTACTATGTACCAGGAACTGTGACAGGCGGCTTCCATATGTCATGTGAGTTAAATTCTCAGCTGGAAGCTTCTAACAATGCTAATTACCTGTTCAGAATGGTACTCACGTTTAGACAGATAATTTCTACTAAATTATTATCTGCCAATTTTCCTTGACTTGAAGTTCCAGGAGAGGCTAATTAACTGTGATCCACCCTCTAATCCTTTTTAGTTGCCACCCTTTCAATTACAAGCACAGCTGACTCTTCTGTTCTTCTGTAGGTTCAGTCATTCCTTTAGATTCTACCTGGTTTGATTCTGTTGATGACACTAGTCTTGCCATATGCACTGCAGGTCACTTATTCTAACCAAAGTAGAGTTTTGAAAACTTTTTATTATATTTTTACATTTTATTTTATGTAAAAGGGTATATGTTGGGGTGTATGCCATCACAATTGTGTGGAAGAAAGACCATATAGATTGAAGGAGTACGATCTCTTACCATGTGTGAATCCTGGGGATTGAACTCAGGTCATGAGGCTTGGCAGCAGGTGCCTTTATGTGCAGAAACATTTCACTACCGATAAAAATGTAAAACTTAACATTTAATCTTTCTGAAAATACCTTGGAGCTACAGGAAACTTTAAATGGTCCTCATAATGGAGATTAATATTAGACTGGAATTATAAGGAGTCAAGCTATTCATGTTGCTACTTACCACTCTATCTACATGAATTGTAATTTATGAAAACATTCCCCATTTATCCGCACCCCTCCCCACTTCTTTACATGTTTTCTTAAAGAATTCAATCTATGATGAAAATCTTAATAATAAAGAAAAGTAACTAGAAGCTATTTTATCTTCTGATATTCCCCTGCATCCTAGACGAGGGATTTTTCCACCTTGTGTTTCACAATGAGCATTGTTAATGCCCTTTCTCTCTACATTTCTATTTTATAAACCATTTGCCTATAATGTAAGTTCTCGCAGTTCTAAAATGCCACAGATATAAAAGCAAAGCCTTCCTTTCTTCTTCCCTTTCCTTCACTCTCTGTTTGTGCTTCTTAAATAAGCAGTACCAGAAATGAGGACTTTCTATTCCATTCTCTCACATAGTTATACTTTTTTCCAGAGAAAGCATCCTATTAATTTTATCCAAAGATAGAGAATGCATTTGTTAACCATCTGGCCTACTTTAACCTGAATTGCAAGTTAAATTAAAGCTTTCCACATGCTAGTAAGAACTATGCTTTCATTCAATACTTTTAGCCCATAAATAGAATTTTCATTACTAGAGCCATTTGAAAAAGCTTATATTTCTCAAGGTTTTCTTAAACTTAATTATCCACAACTTAAATCCATGCTATCCCAATACTTCAACTAGAGACTGGTACAGACAACCAGTTTCCTAAGATGCTTGTGTTTGGGATTATTCTTAACTTAAAAGTAATTTTAGAAAATCCTGTCAGTGACCATTTTCAGATAGTGAAGCAGTATGGCAAAATCACTGAAGAAGGCCTTTGTTAAATTTTAAAGTTATTCAGCTAGCTGCTTCCATTTTCCCAACTTGAAATATTCATACAAAGAGATTGGAATGTAAGACTGTCCTTTGGAGACATAATATAGATAATTTTCTGATTTCATAGAGAGCAATGTCACTCACTTTTTAAAAAAGGGATAAGGGTTTGCTGAGTGGTTTAAATATTGTCATGATTCTATTTATTCTTCAGGGTTTGCTTTGGGAAAGTGTGTGTGTGTGTGTGTGTACATATATATGTGTGTGTGTATATATATACATTACTATATATTACTATATAAAATTACTATATATATATATTAATTTTCCATTACCTTAGATCATGGTTGAGGGAGTGAAGAATTTGAGAGCTGATTTAACCATGAGGATTGAGCCCTCAGTAATGCGATTAATGGTCTTGCACTGTGCAAGACAGCAGTTTGAATGACCATCTAAGAAACAATGAATAGGTCTTCACTGGACATAGAATCATCCATCTGTATTGATATTGGGTATACCATCTCTTAGAAATTGGAGAAATACATTTCTAGAGTTTATGACCCACCTAGAGTGGTATTTGTTTTGGTATTCTGAAGGGATTAACACTAGGTTTCCCTTAGGAAGGAGATGTTACGGATGCATAACTAACCCACAAATGCTGAATTTCAAAATTTACAATTAGTTTATTAGTAGTAACCATGGACAGTCAATGAAACCTTCCCATGCAATAAAATAGCACATATGAAATCTATATGACACTATGAGTTACACTTCTTCTCTAGAGGTATATCGTGTTCCCTTGCACACACATTCAGTTCACATACTAACTGGCAAATAAGAATATTTAACAATTGTCTAAAATAATAGAAATAATCAGTAATAGAACATTATGAATTAAAATTTTGAAACAAAATAAAGCTAAGATAAACTAACTACCAAGATTACCATTACTGACAAGGATCAATGGGGCTATTGTCTACAGCCAAAATTTTATCACTGATCTTTTAAAAAGATTTGTGTGTTTCTGTGCCTGAGTTTATTTATATATACCATGTGCAAGCATGCAAGGTAACTAGAAATTCAGAAGACAATGTCAAATCTTTAGGAAAATGAAATACAGAATTGTAAAGCAGTGGATATGGTTGATGGGAACTTGAGGCAAGTCCTCTGCAAGAGCGGGCAGTGTTATTAAGCATAAAACCGTAACAACTGGCCCCTACTGATTTAGATTTAGGCAAAGTAAACACAAATTTACCTATGAGTAAAACTAAAAATGAACCCATATTTAGCACAAAAGATGATTTGCTAAAAGTTTTGTCAATGGTTAGCAATAGCTCTAACATGATATGTTCTCACTCAAAAGTGGATATTAGACATAAAGAAAAGAATAGCCAGCCTATAGTCCACAATCCCAGAGAAACTAAGTAACAAGGAGAACCTTAGGAGAGACATACATGGATCTGCCTGGGAAGGGGAAACAGACAACTCTTCCTGAGAAAATTTTGATGGGGAGAAAGATGGCAGAAGGGGAAGGGAGATGGGGAGGAAGGAGAAGAACGTGAGGAAATGAGATGCCCAAGAAGGGGAAAGGACAGTGAGGGAGAGAAAGGAAAGAGATATCTTGATTAAGGGAACCTTTAAAGGGCTAGTGAGAAACATGGCATGAGTGGAATTCCCAGAAATCCACAAGGATGATCCCAGCTAAAACTTCAAGCAACAATGGAGAGGATGCCTAAACTGGCCTTCTCCTATAATCAGATTGATGACTATCTTAAATGTTGTCATAGAACCTTCAAACAGCAACTCATAAAAGCAGTTACAGAAATCTACAGGAAAGCAATGGGCCGAGCTACCAAAGACCAGTACAAGAGAGTGAGTAGCCATAGTATGAACAAAAGGGTCAAGACCATGATGGTGATATCTACAGAATTAGTTGACTCAACTAGTGAGAGCTCACTGAATCTGGACTCAGAGCAGGGGAACCTGCACAGGACCAAACTAGGCCAATGCATCTGCGGGAAAGTTGTGAGACTTGGGTAGTCTGTGGGTCCAGTGGCAGTGAGACCAGCATTTATCCCTAATGGTTGAACTGGTGTCTAGGACCACATTCTCTTCAGAGGGATACCTTTCTCAGTCTAGATATAAGGAGGAGGGCCTTGGTCCTGCCTCAATGTGAAGTGTCAGACTTTGTTGACTCCCAATGGGAAGCGATACCCTCTCTGAGGAGTGGATGGGCAGTGGGGTAGGGAGAAGGGTAGGGTGGAAGGAAGGGAAGGAGTGAGAATGGGGATAGATATGTAAAATGAGAAAAGATTGTGTTTTTAAAAATCTAGGTAAAAAAGAAAGAAAAAAGAAAAAATAGTTCTAGATTAACACTGCTTCCACTCTTAGAAATAATGAAATAGTGTCATCATTTATAGGAAACCCTCTATATTTCCCTCTATTTTTCCCTAACTTATCTCAATTAATTAATTATGAACTTTCCTATAGACAATAAAATGATATACTATTATTTAATTATCCTATCATTATAACTAACATTTATTTAATACATATTATATGTTATATATTAGCAATCTCAGTGCTCTACAAATGATTTATAACACATAACTACTAATGTCAACATCTGAGAACAAATAGATGAAGAATAATGTGTTTACATGTACTCAAATAATACAGTATATTAAAAAACAAAGTTACACTATGATTCCAAAGTCATTGAGTTCAAAATCTATGCAGCAACAAAATGAATTCAAACTATGTTAAGGAGAACAATACATTATTAGTAGTATGTTCTTGACTCAATTTGTTTCATAGTCAGTAGAAAGAATCCTATTTGTACAAGAACCAGAAGACAAATGTGTGTTTAGCATTTGGCATATTAATTTTATGTATAAGTAAAGCTTAGTGGTGGGTTTTAAGAATACCTTAAAAGAAGGAAATAAAGTAACTCGTTCTTTTATTTCAGATAATTCCAAAATAGACATGGAATTTTTATCTTTCAAAACTGCCAATTACTTCAGCAGAAGAACAACGGGCCTCTTGAGAGTGGCAGCTATAACCCAGCAAGGAAAAAGATGGGGATTCACTTCCAGAAATACATATATTCTTCTTGGATGAATTCTATAGATGTTAAGTTAATTTAATTTTTTAAAATAGTACTGTAAAAATCCAATTTATGTTTTTTGAAATAAGAAATGCATATTTGAAGATAGATTGAGAACTTGTCTTTAAAATGAAAAGAGGTTCTTCATAGAATAGGCTTGTGGACTTTGAATGGCTTCTCTACAATTATTCTTGAGAAGTGTTTGACAAGATATTTCAGGAAATGTACCACTTTATGTTTTTTTATCAGCAACTCGAATCTAAAAATAGAAGATGTTAATATGTATGTGATCAAAATGCAGCCACAGGAAAATTTGGCATATGATTGTCCACAAAAGTAAAAATGGAAACAACGCAATAGAAAATGAAATATTCTCGAGCTTGAGAGTGGCTGAAGAGCACTACAGGAGCACCCCACCATCTCAAATGAATAATCTAGTGTTTTGCAATAACAACAAAAAAAAAATAAATCTTACTAGGTATTTTATTTTGTTTTAAATAAAAGCTAGCCAAACTTCTCTTTCTTTTCTTGAGGCTGTCTATATTGAGAGGTCTCATTTTAAAGATCAAAAACTCCATAACAACTGATTACATTATAACACATTATGGGAATTCTTTCCTTGTTAGTTAATGTTATAGACAGGAAACTAGAATGACTATTCTCAAAATTCCTGATTTGAGGCATTAGTCTACTCTGTGGTTCAACCTTTTTCCTCTTGTTTTTATTGAACAATTGTCACACATTTTATACAGGGCTGTACTTACACTTCACATTGGCCGGTTATTTGCTGCCATGATAAATATATGCAAGAATCAGTTTACAACTGAAAATATTTTTTTCTGGGTTTTGTGTATTTTAACTGACAGTATCTACTGCTCTTAACTTCAGAGCAATAAGGGTATGAGGCATAGGTTCTTCACATCATAGCTGACCCAAAGAAAGGAAGGAAGACAATGGGTCCAGTGCTAAGATATGCCCTTCAAAGATACACCTTCAGGGGCTTTCTTTCTAAAACCAGGGCCCTCCATTTACAGGTTCATTACTCCCCAAAAATCTATGTCCATTCGGAAGCCATCAGTAGAAAGCAATCAGTAGAAAGCAATGTACTAGATCAGAAATGTTATGATCTAATCATCCATCAAACTGCCCTTACAGAGTGTCCCATTAAGATTAAAGACACTGAGTGTAAAGGAGCATGTATATAAACACAGCTCTCAGGAGGCTAAGAAAAAGAGTGAAAAGCAGAGGATAGTGATAAATAGCAAGTTCCACACTGGTATCTCGTACATGGTGAGGTCATTGTCTCAAAGAAGAAAGAAGAAAAGGAGGAAGGATGGATGAAAAGAAGGAAGGAACAAAGAAAGGAAAAAAGAAAGAAAGGAAGGAAAATAACCATCACTATCACAGTCTAATCTGCAGAAAACAAATTGTAATGATAAGCTTTACCAGACCCAGACAGAATCACTGGTGGAATTACTATGTACAGCAGAAAGAAATAATCACAATTTCCCCACATATACGTTAAAATAGAAACAAAGTTATGAAAATGCATACTGTGAGACAAATATTAACAAAACATTTTTATTTAATGTATTCTCATGTAATATATTTTGATATTTTATTTTAGTTTCAATCTTCCCTGACTCTCTATCCCACAACATCATATTTCTCTGGAAAACAAATCAAAGCATGAAACTAAAAATAAAAACAAATAATGAACCAGCAAAGGAAAAAAAGTACCCAAACAAAAAAGTAAGATACAAAAAGCCAATGAAGTAACATGGAGTTCATTTAGTGTTGAGCAACTACACTGGGACATCGGGTCTCATCTGGCATGTAGTTGATATACACAGAAATACTCTATTGAAGAAAACTGAGTGAGATGTTTTCCCGATGGAATATGTGAAAATCTGGAATTTGTTATCCAGTAGAAGATGTGTCATATGATAATGTCATGTGACACTCACACAAAAGCATGTGGAAAAAATTCACCACTCAATCCATAGTAAAAAATAATCTACTATTATTGTGAGAGTCTCTTGTTTCCACATTCATAATTAAAAGCAAGTATATTTCAAGCCATAACTTACAGTCAACATTGTAGTGAACAGCCTAGCTTATGTAAGACTATAATATAAAATTAATAAAATATATCTCCACATATACATAGGATTTTACAAAGGTTTTATGGAAGAAATGAATCTATTATTGGTTATGCATTATGAAATCAAAAATTACAAAATTTAAAAAGATTCTAGAATTAAAAATGAATTTCAGAAATCTATACAATGCAAGAGTATTTCATTCTTTAAATTAACAATGAATATTAAAATTCAAACAAATTATTATTATATAATATGACAAATTCTGAAATGCTTAGGTTTAATCATGCATGTGTGAAAGTAGTTTTCTGCTTATTATAAATATATTTCATAAAAATTATTAGAGGAACTTCAATTAAATGGAGAACAATTTTACGCTGACATAAAGCTTAGTATTTTTTTACATGTGAGTTTTTCCGAGATGAGCCGGAGATTTAAAACTATCAAATAAAACCAAGACATCCTATTTTTGGGTATAGTTATACTGATCTCAAATTTATTCAGAAATGAAACAAAGTAAAAATAAACAAATGAGTAATAAATAGAATACTGAATAGTCAGGATAAATAGGAATTCTGAAATTCCCTGACAGAAGAGTTAAGCATGGGCATAGTGGCTGGAAATCCAGTGGAAGAGAGGGAGGAAAGAATATATAAGCAGTGGAGGTGAAGAACATGATGAAGAAATTTACACAGACAGTTGAACCAAGCTTGTGGAAACTCATCAACTTTAGACTGACTGATGTCGAACCTCCTATGAAACCAAACAAGGCCCTCTTTATGTGGGAAAGAGTGTTGAAGTCTATAACTATCTGTGGGCTTCCTGATTGTAGGAAAGAGACCAAATTAGGCCCTCCTTATGTGGGAGAGAATGGTGAAGGCTATACTATCTGTGGGTTCCTTGGCAGTAGGAACAGAATCTTTCCCTGGTGTATGAGTTAGTTTGTTGCAGTCCATTCCCTATGGTGGGAAGCAATGTTTAGCCTTAATTCAGGAGGGAGAAGCTTAGTTCTTCCACAGCTTAATGTGCCAGACTTGGTTGACTCCCATCACAGCCATTGATATTGGGATGAGTGGATGGTAGTTGGTCTAGCGGTAGGGATGGGAAGGAGAACTGTGATTGAAATGTAAAACAAAATTTAAAAAATAATAAAGAAAGAAAGAAAAAAGAAGAGGCAGAGAACAAAGTAGAACAATGGAAAAGGAATAATTTCAGAATTGACTTCCATATACTTGTTCAAAATGTCTCTGACAAAAGTAAAAGTAAAAGAAGATCATTCTATCTTTTCAGCAGATGGTAAAATGTATTTATTCCTTCATAAAATTGAAATTATCACAAAATTAATCTAAAACAATATAAACCAAAATTTAAAATGCAAACTTTAAAGTATCTGGAAAATGACTGAGTCAGAAATCGATATAGCCTTGTCTATGTTAATGACATTTCACATTGAACAAAAAGCATTGTCCTTTAACCACAACAAAGAAGTCACCATCAAACTAAACCTAGAACTCTGTAAAAGGGATTATTAAGAAAACATCATACAAGAACACTGAAATAACCCGCTACATCTTAGCAGACCTCCATGGATAAAAGCTGATAAACAACAGAAATAACAAAACACATACAAACTCATGAAAACTGAACAACTCTCTCCTAAATGAAAAATGGGTCAAGACTTAAAGAAATTAAAGACTTCCTAAATTTCAAGGAAAATAAATACACGGCATACCTAAACTCATGAGACACAATGGAAACAGTACTAATAGGAAAGTTCAAAGTACTAAATACCAACAAAAAACAACAACAACAACAAAATGGAGTGATATTAAACTAGCAACTTAACAGCACACCTAAAAAGTTTATAACAAAAGAAGTAATCACTCGTAAGAAGAGTAGATAACAAGAAATAATGAAATTGAAGTCTGAAATCAGTACAATAGAAAGAGAAGAATACAATGAAACAATGACGCAAAGTCATTTCTTTGATAAAATCAACAAGATAGATAAACCCTTAGCCAAACTCATTAATAGGCAGAGAGAGAGAGACTATACAAATTAACAAAATTAGAAATGAAAGGGGGAGACATAACAAACAACACTGAGGAAATTCAGAGAATCAAAAGAATATCCTTTAAAGACCTGTACACCACAAAATTGGATAATTTTCTCAATAGGTACCACCTAATCAAAGTTGAATCAAAATTAGATAAACAACTTAAATTGACCTACAATCAATTGTGAAAATAGAAGCCTTCATTAAAATTCCCCAACCAATAAATGCAAGGCCATAAAGTTTTAGTACAGAATTCTACAAATTTTCAAAGAAAAGTTTATACCAATATTCCTCAAATGATTCCACAAAATAGAAATGGAAGGACTGTTGCCCAATTTGTTTTATGAGGCCATAGTGCCTAATAGGCAAACCACAAAATGACTCAACAAAGAAATAAAATTACAGACTAGTTTCCTTAATGAACATAGATGTAAAACTTCTCAATAAAATACTTGCTTACAAAATCCAAGAAAATATCAAAAAGATCACCCACCAAGTTCAAGTAGGATTCATTTCATAGATACAGGGATGGATCAATATATGAGAATCATTAAATATAACCCACTATATAAACAAACTAAAATAACAAAAACATATATAATCATTGCACTAGATACAAAGAATACCTTTGGTAAAACTGATATCCCTTCATGATAAATGTCCTGGATAGATTAAGGGTACAGGAGAGATACTTGTATATATTAAAAATAACTTATAGCAATCTTATCGCCAATATCACATTCAATATAGAGAAACTCAAATCAATTCCACCAACACCAGGCAAAAGAAAGGGTTGTCCACTCTCTACAAAATATGGTACTTCAAGTTTTAGATAGTGCAATTAACAACTGAAGGAGATCAATGAGACAGAAATTGGAAATGAAGAAGTCAAAGCATCGTTATTTGCAGGTGACAATCAACACTCCAACGTGGTCAACTATATCCACGTAAAACCTCAGAAAGCTTGAAAAGGAATTCTAGAAAAAAAA
>NW_004949099.1:18927807-18945186 GCF_000317375.1 Microtus ochrogaster | reverse complement strand
TATTTGGATGGGGTTTGTGAGCAGTTTGCTGCAACTTGCTTCATGGCAACTTGGACCCACTGTTTGCCTGGAACTTGGGAGGTGGGCACATCTCAAGGCACAAGTGAGTACCTTATTTGCAAGAAGTATCTTATTTGACCTAGTAATGTTGCAGGTTAAATTCTTAAGCACTTAGCATTTTAAAAAGTGCTCATAGACCATAAATAATTACAGATATGCAGTAAAAACAAATCCAGATGAAAAAAACCTATAAGAGCCGGGCAGTGGTGGCGCACACCTTTAATCCCAGCACTCGGGAGGCATAGGCAGGAGGATCTCTGAGTTAGAGACCAGCCTGGTCTACAAGAGCTAGTTCCAGGACAGGCTCCAAAACCACAGAAAAACCCTGTCTCGAAAAAAAAAAAAAAAAAAAAAAAAAAAAAAGACCTATAAATGAGTCATAATGCTGCATGGATGGATGTAGGCTTGGGAGAGAGAAGAAAAAGAGTATAGAGAGTTGAAAAATAAGTTAAAAAATAGTCTTTAACAAGACAGAGTACAGATAATCATATATTAAAAGGAAATAAGGAAAAATAAGCCATGTAAAGATAAAAATCCACAGAGAGTCTGGATTATGTATACTACTGTGATTTTTTTGAATTTTTTTGTGAAGTACAGAGAGACATTTCATTGTATGGGCTACTAAGCTAAACAAGCATGAATATTATAAAGGTATCATGACTTCAGACTTTGAGTCTAAGGATATGGTGCTCTGGAAAAGAGGTTCTTTTGTATTCACAGAAGATGAGAACCCCTGGATTTAATCCAGGTGAATATGGTTTCATGGACTAAGGACTCCTGAAAGGTCACTGTGAATACCCTCAAAAAATTACTTCACCCACCTGCTGACTGAGAAGAACCTAACACAAAGGATACACCATAAAAGACATGATTAACAGCACCCTCAAACAGCAGGAAGCAGTGTGGACAAAATTGTGCCCATATTCCCAAATATTGTTCATAAATGTTCTTTTACATTTAAAGGGGGATATGCTATAGAGATTTGCATTGTTATAGATCTTGGTTTATTGATACAAATTTAAGGTTAATTTTGTTATATGTATATATTTCTGCTCTTTAATGGGGTATTGTGATTTTATAGTTCATTTTAAATATGTAATATATAACTAAGAAATATAGGTCAATAGATAGTCATCTATAATATTTAATCTTGTAGCCATATTAGAAAGATTTTCTAGAAGTAAATAATATATTACAGATGGGTAGGCATTCTTCATATCTTTCAAAGACTACAGAATATGGCATTTAAAATGTTTTAAGAACTTAGGACTTTTCATGGCAGTGAGACACACCTGCTCCTGGCAGCACCAAGCTAATTCAAGAAGATGATGGACATTAAAGAGGCTCCTTATGGAGTGTTAGCATTTGGGCAAAAGAATTAACTTGGCTGACTACATTAACTGGACATGCAGGACCTACAGAGAAATGACTGCTGAACTTGCCTGAAGGTGAGATGATCCTTTGGGGTTTCTGCTTCATGAAAGACTCTGCAAGATATTCTGAAGAAAGTGATTGAACTGTTTTTGAAATCTCCTGCTTTGTAAAACAGTCTGTTGGATACTATGGGCCTGGAGGCTGAAGATGGATGCCCCAACAGTACAGAAAAATTTTGGGTGGCTGTCTAGGCAGCAAGATGTCTCTGTCAATTCTAGAGTTTTGGAAGTTGCTTACAAAGTACTTCCTGTTTACTTAGGTAATATGATGTCCTTCTGGAGTTTTTGATGGGGTTGAAGAATAGATGGATGGTTATCATTATAGATTTCCTTAGTTATAATAAAAGATAATGTAAATAGAAATATTGTATCTGTAATTCTTGCTTGATATCTGTTATATGCAATTTTACTATGTTAAAGTTAAAACCTTCCTTTTTATTTAAACAGAAAAGGGGAGTGATGAAGATCTCTCCAATGTGTGTTGCTTTTCTTGGTTAATGAATGAATAAACTGCCTTGGCCTGTTGATAGGGCAGAACTTAGGTAGGTGGGGAAGACACAACTGAATGCTGGAAGAAGAAAAGATTCAGAGAGACACCTTGAAGCTGCCAGAGACAGATGCTGGGAATTGTACCTGGTAAGCCACTGCCACATGGCAATATACAGATTAATAGAAATGGGTTAAATTAATATAAGAGTTAGCCAATAAGAAGCTAGAGCTAATGGGCCAAGCAGTGATTTAATGAATACAGTGAATCACTATGTGATTATTTCAAGTCTAAACTAGCCAGACAGCCAGGACAAATAAGCTGCCTCTCCCTGCAACACATAATAGTATACATATGGAACCCTAAAAATTCCTCAAGATAATATCTGCAGCTAATAAACACTTTCATCAGAGAAGTTGAATACAAAATTAACTGAAAAAAATCAGTAGCCCTCATACACAAATGACAAAAGGAATGAAAAGAAATCAGGTAAATAACCCTTTTTGCAATAACTTCAAATAATATAAAATATCTTGGGGTAACTAACTAAGCAAGTGAAAGACTTATATGGTAAAAAAAAAAGTAGTTTTTGAAGAAAGACATTAAAGAAACTATCAGAAGATGGAAAGATCTCCTATGCTCACAAATAGCTAAAATTATCATAGTAAAAATGCTAATCTACTAAAGCAGCCTATAAAGTCAACCTGATCCCAACCAAAATCCAAACACAATTATTTAAATTATTTATAGATATTGAAAATGCAATTCTCAATTCCATATGGAAATGCCAACAATCCAGGCTAGCTAAAACAATCCTGAACAATAAAAGAACTATTGGAGGTTTCACTATTCCTGATCTTTAAATCAAAGACCAAGACATAATTCTAAGCATCTATAGATAAAGAATTTTTTATAAAGAAGTCAAAAGAATACACTAGAGAAAAAAGATAGCATCTTCCATAAATAGTGATGGTCAACTGAATGTCCACATGTGTAAGAATACAAATAAACCCATATTTATCACTCTACATAAAAGTCAAGTTCAAGTGGATCAAAGGTTTCAGCATAAAACCAGATATATTGAAGCTGATAAAAGAGAAAGCATGGGATAGTCTTGAAAACATTGGTATAGGAGACAACTGTCTGAACCGAACAGAAATAGTGCAGGCACAAAAATAAACAATTAACAAATAGGGTATCATATAACTGAAAAGCTTCTGTAAATCAAGGCAGCATCAATAGTACAAAATGGCAGCCCACAGAATAAGAACATATTTTTACTAACTCCATATCTGATAGAGACTAATATCTAAAATTTACAAAGAACTATAAAAACTAAATATCCAAAAACAAGTAATCAATTAAAAATGGGATACAGATTTAAGCAGAGAATATTCAAAAGAGGAAACCCAAATGGTTGAGAAACACTTAAAGATACATTCAACATTCTTAGCCATCAATAAAATGCAAATTGAAAAAGACTTTGAGATTTCATCTTAACACATACACTAATAGCTAAGAAAAAATAATCACATGTTACAGCTCATGCTCATGAGGCTATAGAGTAAGGAGAACACTCCTCCATTGCTGGGTGGAATACAGACGAGTATAGGCACTATGATAATCAATATGGCAACTCACCCAAAAGTTGAGAATGGATTTAGCTCAAGATCCAAGTATACCACTCCTGGACATATACCCAAAGGATTCTCCATCCTACCACAAAGACACTTGTTCAACCATGTTTATTATGGCCTTATTCATAATAGTCAGAAACTGGAAATAACCTTGATGTCCCATAATAGAAGAGTAGATGAAATGTGGTACACTTTACAATAACTCAGCTGCTTAAAAAAAAAGGACATCATGAATTTGCAGGTAAATAAATACAAATAGAAAAAAATCATCCTGGGTAAGATAATCCAGGCCCAGAAAATAATCATGTTTTGTATCCCCTTATCAGGATATATTAGCCATAGAGGAAGTGATAACCAAGGTACAAACTATAGACACAGAAAGATTTGGCCAAGAGGTGCACAAGTGTGTAGGGGATTATATGGATAATTATATGGATAATTCTGAGAAGAGACAAAATCGATTTTAATGGCAGACTGATGTGGCAACTCAGTGATGAGGTGTGTCGATATGGGATGGAAGGAGAGAGTACTAGAATTGCAGAGCATTTGTGGGGGTAGAAAAATATTTCAATGGAAGCTTCCTGGAATCTACGAAGGTGATCCTAATGAAAACTAACTGTGGGTATGGAGTCCCAACTGGTCATCTCTTGTCACCATGCAAGGATTCCAACAGAGGAACTGGATTACACTCATGTAAATTCTTGGCCAAGGTGGTCTGATGAAAATCCCCATACAACCCGGAATATTACTAAGACAAGAAGTTGTTCTCCTACAAACTAACAGTATGACTCCATTGTCAGGGTGGAGGAAAACACTCATACAAATTATTGAACATGGAGAAGTCTAACTGGTGCCTACATGGATCCTCAGCACACATCTTTTTGGTGCTTGAGGGTACATTGCATATTACCAAAAGAGAAATGTGTGTTCTATAAACTGTTATTCCTGCAAGGTATACTAGGGAATTGACAGAACTTATGGGAATAGTCAACCAATGTCTGTTTTGACTTAAGTCCCAGTCCAGGAGAAGGAATTCATAACCAACACATCTATGTAACCAAGAACCTGAGACTAGATAGCCCATAAACCTATGGTAAAACCAATCAGAGAGGCTTCCTCTGGCATCAGTGGGAACAAAAGCAGAGACCCACAGTCAGATATTATGCCATTATTCAGTAAGAGGGTCTAAATGGGACTAGAAAGATGATTGAAGAGAAAGAAAAAAGATAAGGAGAGGAGGACACCAGTGGCCAGCCACCCAGCAACACACCCAGCTATGGAGTAAGAATGAAAGAGATATATCAATAGAGAAAGGTAAAAGTCCAAAGACAAAGGTAGATGGTAAATTTTCAGTTAAGAAAAGCTGTCTAGAAACAACCCAAGCTAAGGTCAGGCATTCATAAGTAAGAATAGGTCTCAGTGTATTTATTTGGTAGCTGGGTAGTGTGCCCCCAAAGGGCAAAGAGTAAAAAAAAATATTATACCTGCAACACACATTCATAAAGCCATAAAAGCAAGTGTACAAGCAAGATGGGGTTTGAGAGATGACTCAACAATCAAGAATACTTCCTGCTGGTCCAAAGGGTCTGAACTGGGTGCACTCATCCATGCCACACCTGGTAACTCAAGCACCAGTGTATCTGATGCCATCTTCTGACCTTTGCAGGCACCTGTAAAAGTTACAGAAGTTAAAACATGTGCACTCATTCTTACACAAACATGCATACATACATTAAAAACCAGAATAAAATCTTTGGAAAAGGAAACAAGAATCAGCTAAAAGAGTTCTTAATCTGAAAACTGAAACAACTTGAGCAAAGCAGTATTTAAAATCCAAAGTACAAAATTACAACCCAAAGTGAAAAATAATTGTTTATGAGTTAGAATTTTAATAAATAAATTATTGAAAATTACTAAATGGAGAAGTATCAAATCTCTCAGGCTAAATTCTAAATAAAGTAGGTAGATTTAATATGCAAAAGGAAGTGAAGAAAAACTTTGTACTCATGAACCCTGGACTGCACAAATTAACCTTCTTGAAAATAATCAGTATAAAAGGAAACCAAATAATGTGATTTTACTGTGGAGAAACCTAATAAAAATGACTTCAGCTGGTAAAGAAGGTCAGCTTCAGCATTCATAAATCATGGTGAGAAAAACATGTCCATGGCATTATGTGATGAAAATGAAACTTTTGTTCCTTGTTCTTCCTCCTCAAAAGCTGTAAACACAGTCTAATTAGCAGGCTCTTTTAAGGTATTCACAGATAAGAATAAAACTAACCATCACTCCTTACTCAGTCAAGATCATCCGAAACAAGAAGAGTCTGGCTACAAACAAGAGGACTGTATAGAGAAAAGAAACTATGAAATGTGCTAAAAATTTTATATGAACAGGAAGACCAAGAGAATTTGATAGACATATGTACTTTATTTAATAATAATTTGGTGTACTAAGTCCTTCTTTATATGTGTTGCTTTTACTGAGTAATGAATAAAGAAACTGCTTTAACCTGTGATAGAGCAGATTAAAGCTAGACAGGAAAACTAAACTGAATGCTAGAAGAAAGTAGGCACAGTCAGGAGAAGTCATGTGGTGACCACCAGAGACGGATGCACCAGACACTTGCCAGTAAGTCACAGCCACATGGTGATACACAAATTAATAGAAATGGATTAATTTAAGATATAAAAGCTAGCTAACAATATGCTTAAGCTATTGGCCAAACAGTATTGCAAATAATATAGTTTCTAAATGATTATTTTGGGGGTAAATGGCCCAGGAACGAATGAGCATTCTTTTCTCCACAAAATGGTCTGTCAGTGTGGTCTGAAATGTTTGGGACTGATGCCCACCACCCACTTTGGGTCTGAATACTTGTGTGTCCTCTCAGGGATGGGAGGAAAGTAGCTAAGACAATGACACTGGTCAGCAGCCCTGCCTGAGCAATAAGCACAATTGGGTCTTCCAGGAGTGCATGGCAGATTCCTGCTGCCATACACATAGATATTTCCAGCCCATGTGGTGCACTGCATAGCAGATTTATCTTTTACTCAGATAGAAAAGGTTTATGTGCTGCTTGGTGCTATCCAGAGTTGAGGTGTTAAGGTTGGCTCTCACCTGGCAGTCCCAGAGCTAGCAGTGAAATACCTCTTCCATATTGAAAGCCTGAGAGAGGCAGAACTAGAACCCAAGGGTGCTGTGACCAAGCTGCTTACCATTTGAAAAGTTCTCCAAGACAAAAAAGGATTACAGATACACAACAGACAGATAAAAACATATAAGACCTCTAAATGAGACACAGTGCATTCAATAATGTAAGTAGGCTTGGGAGATAAAAGAAGAAGAATATAGAAAAAGAAATAAAAGAAAGAAATTAAAAAAATAAAACAAAGTCTTTAAGGAGACAGTGTACAGACAGACATATATTAAAGAAATAAATAGAAATAGGTCACCTAAAGATGGAAAATACACAGAATCTGATTATGCAGACTATTGTGTTTTCTTTGATTTTTTTTCTTTGACTGTAGAGAGACATTTGATTCTGAGTACTGCTAAACTAAACCAACCAATATACTTTAAAGGTATCTTGACTTCGATATATGGGTCTAAGGATATGTTGCTTTGGTAAAGAGGTTGTTCGTTTGTTTCTACAGAAGATGAGAACCTGTGGATTCTTTCAGACCGATGTGGTTTGATGGACCAAGATCCCTAGACAGGTCACCATGAACACTCCCAAAAATTACTTTGCCCAACCAAAAGCAGAAAGCAGTTTGGAGAAAACTATGCCCAAATTCCCAAATATTTGTTATAAATGTTTGTTTACATTAAAGGGATATATGCTATAGAGATTTGCAATTTTATGGATCTTGGTCTTTTGATACAAATTTAAGATCATTTCTGCTCTTGATTAAGGTATTGTGTTTGTGCAGTTTATTTAAAAATGTAATGCATAATTAAGGAATATAGGTTAGTAAATAATCATCTATAATTGCCAAGCTTGTTGTAGGCCCATATTTCTATGTGGTATGGCAGCCAGGCTATCAGCCTTAGTTCCCCACCTGAGCTGGTCACAGAACCTTCCAGACAGGCTGTCATTAACCTAACAAAAGTTCAAGATGTTGCTCTGCTCTTTCTTTGTAATTTGCAGGATGCCTGAAAAGAAATGCTGATTCAGCCTATGTGACATCAACCATACTGACCAGGAAGATGTGACAGCAGACACAGATAGTTGTAGACATGACTAAAAGCCACTCACCTGGTTACCTAGGAAACAGAATGCTATGTATTTCCCCCTCAGTTAAATTTTGGTGATAAAATGATAAAAACTGTTTGGGGAATAAATGAGGAATTCTTCAGCATGTAAACTCAGGATTTTATGAAGGATCATGGAGAGTCTCCTTCCCGATAAAGCCATGTGAGTTGTGTCTTTATTTCTGTGCCTCCACACCAAGCAAGAGAGAGATAGTTTATTTTGGTGTCTGGTCAAAAGTAATAATTTATTGTCTGGGCTAGCATGAGATTTCAACAGTTTATAATCATATTAGTTAGGTTTTGTAGATATATAGAGATATATGACCCACAGAAAAATGACTGCTGAAGTTGCCTAAAACAGTGTGACAGTCTTTTAAGATACCTGCATTGTGAAAGAGTCTATCAAACATTCTGAGAGACACACAAGAAAGTGCTCAACATACTGCCAATATAGGCAGAATGATCCTTTAAATTTCCTGCTTAACATAAAAATCTGCTGGACACTATGGGCCTATAGGCTTAAGATGGATGTTCCAATGTTACAAAAGGATTTTGGGTGACTGTCCAGGCAGCAAGATATCCCTGTCATTTCTAGAGTTTTGGAAGTTAGTTACAATGCACTTCCTGATAATATTATATCCTTCTGGTGTCTTTGATGGAGTTGAAGAATAGTTATAACTATAGTTTTCCTTAGTTATGATGAATGATAAAATAGATATAAATATTGTGACTGTAATTCTTGCTTGATACCTGTTTTGTTATATGTAATTTTAATATATTAAATTTAAAACCTTGCTTTTTATTTGAACAAAATAGGGGAAATGGTATGTATATTCTGTATATATGTTGTTTTTATTGGTTTGTGAATAAAGAAGCTAATTTTGACTTGTGATTGAGGAGAATAGAGGTAAGCAGGAAAATTAAACTGAATCTTGCGAGAAAGTAGGCAAATTTAGGGAGAAGCCATATAACCCCCAACCAGAGTCAGATACGTCAGAAGCTTGCTTGTAAGCCACAGTCATGAGGTGACACACAGATTGATAGAAATGGGTTAATTTAAGATATAAAAATTAGGCAACAATACGTTTAAGTTATTGGCTAAACTGTATTGCAAATAATATAGTTTCTGAGTGATTATTTGGGTCCAAGGGCCTGGTAATAATGATCATCTTCCCCCCAAAACAATTAATCAATTATTGGTTGCTTATTTGTAACAAATAAACCACCATGAGTCAAGTAATTAGAATGAAATATGTGGATTTACCTGAGATTACATTGTAGTAAATGCTCAATTTTTGTGTTCTAAAAGGACTTTTAATTTTAAAGTGTGTTATATTATGGTGCTGAAGAAAGGACTCAGGGGTTAATGGTGTTTGCTGCTTTAATAGATGTTCTAGGTTCAGTTCTCAGCACCCATATCATGGCTCATAACAATGTGTATGAGTGATAGTTCCAGGTGATCTGATATTAATCTGTATACTACCAATCATGGCTCATAACAATGTGTATGAGTGATAGTTCCAGGTGATCTGATATTAATCTGTATACTACCAACAAGCAGACAAGTGGCCTGCTTCCACAGATTGGTGCAACAACGTGGTAAACTAAATACGTGTAAAACCTGAGAAGGCTTAAAAATTAATTGTAGACACAAAAGAAGAGAGTTAAGAGTGGTTTACTAGAGGCATTTTCTTGGGTGGGTTTTGTTTGCTACAAGCAAGCAAAGGCATGTATCTTTATAGACAGGTTTTTCTGATTCTGCCTTAATAGGAAAAAAAGCCATGCAATTTTAAAATGCAGTTTCCTCTGCAATGCCACCAGCACAAACTCTGGCTAAGGAGCATTTCAGTGGCATTTGTGGGCCCGGATATTTTTGTGCCCACTTGAGATCAGGAGGAAAGCAGCTGAGACCATGCCCATGGCTCCACACTCCCTGCCTGGGCAGGCGGGGGGATCAGATCTAATAGGCTTGCATAGGCAGTAGAGCATGGCAGATTCCTGCCACCATACACAGAGATATTTCCAGGCTGTGCAGTGCTCTGCATGGCAGATTTAGCTATTACACAGATAAAAAAGGGTTTATGTGCTACATGTTCATTCTCAGAGTTAAAGTGCTGAGCCCAGCTCTGGCCTGGTGGATCCAGAGCCTCCACCATTTTAAAAGTGGAGAGAGTCAGAGCCAGCATACAGAGCAGCTGCAACCAAGCTGCGTACCATTTTAAATGCTCTTAAACAGTGAAGAATTACAAATGTGCAATAAAGACAAATCCAGATGAGTCATGGTGTTGGATAAATGTACATAGGCTTCGGAGAGGGAAAAAAAAGGTATAGAAAGTTAGAAAAAGAAGTAAATGTTTTTTTTTAAAATAGGTATAGTCATAGATTAAAAGGAGTAAAGAAAAATAAGCCATGTAAAAATGGAAAGTTCACAGAGAGTCTGAATTTTGTATATTATTGTGTTATTTTTTTTAATATTTTGACTGTGAATGAGCTAACTACAGAGGCGTTTCATTGTATGGGCTGCTAAGCTAAACAAGCATGTGTACTATAAAGGTATAATGACTTCAGAATGTGGGTCCAAGGATATGTTGCTTTTGAAAAGAGGTTTTGCTTTTGTTTTTCACAGAAGATGAGAATCCATGGATTGCTTCCAGACCAATATGGTTTGATAGACCATGTTCCCAAGAAAGGTTGCCATGAACACCCTTAGAAAATTACTTCACCCATCTACTGACTGAGATGAATCTAACACATAAGATATACCATGAAAGACCTGATGATGTTTGGGGACAGTGCCCCCAAACAGCAGGAAGAAGTTTGGAGAGAAATAACTATGCCCATATTCCCAAATAGGGTTTATAATTGTTTGTTTAGATTTAAAGGGGGATATTTATATTTATCCATCTATAGAGATGGATAATTTGCATTGGTATAGATCACGGTTTATTGATACAAATTTAAGGTAAATTTTGTTATATGTATGTGTATTTCTGACCTTGATTAATGTATTCTGATTGTATAGTTCAGGTCTCATCTCCAAAATAGACAAAGAACTCAAGAAACTGGTCATCAAAAGAACAAATAATACAATAAAAATGTAGTACAGACCTAAACAGAGAACTCTCAACAGAGGAATCTAAAATGGCTGAAAGACAGTTAAGGAAATGTTCAACATCCTTAGTCATCAGAGAACTGCAAATCAAAACAACTCTGAGATTCCATATTATACCTGTAAAAATGCCCAAGATAAAAAACACTGATGACAGCTTATGTTGGAGAGGTTGTGAGGAAAAGTGAACATTTATGCACTGCTGGTGGGAATGTAAACTGGTACAGCCCCTTTGGATATCAGTGTGGTGATCTCTCAAAAAATTAGGAAACAACATTCCTCAAGACCCAGTAATACCACTTTTGGGTATATATCTAAAGGATACTCAATGTGCCACAAGGACATATGCTCAACTATGCTCATAGCAGCACTGTTTGTCATAGACAGAACCTGCAAACAACCTAAATGACCCTCAACCAAAGAATGAATAAGGAAAACGTGGTACATTTACACAATGGAGTAGTACACAACAGAAAAATAACGACATCTTGATTTTTGCTGAAAAATGGATGTGACTAGAAAACATCATTTTGAGTGAGATAACCGAGACAGAGAAAGAAAATTATCAAATGTACTCACTCATAAGTGATTTTTAAACATAAATCAAAGAAGATCAGCCTACAAATCACAATCCCAGAGATTTAGACAACAATGAGGTCACTAAGAGAGACTTACATAGATCTAATCTACATGGGAAGTAGAAAAGGACAAGATCTCCCGGATAAATTAGGATCATGGGGACCTTGGGGGAGAGAAAGGGGGGAGGGGAGAGGCCAGGAAGGGAGCAGAGAAAAATGTAGAGCTCAATAAAAATCAATAAAAATAAGATAAAATAATGTAGTGTATAATTAAGAAATATAGGTTAAGAGATAGTCATTTTAGTTAGATTTTCTAAATGTACAAAAATGTAGTTCAGATGAATAGATATTCTTCAAATCTTTCAGAGACCTTCAGAATATGGCATTTAAAATGTTTTAATAACTTAAGACTTTTCATGACGATGAGACACATCTGCTCCTGGCAGCAACAATTACTTCAAGAGGAAGATATGCATCAGGAAGGCTCTTTATGGAGCTGGTTAGGTATTTGGCCAAGAAACAGCTCTTGTCTGGACTGCTTAACCAGACATTCAGGATCCATGGAGAAATGACTGCCAAACTTGCCTAAAGGTGAGATGATCCTTCGGGGTTCATGCTTCGTAAAAGAGTCTGCTAGACATTCTGCAGGATACAAAAGAAAGCGACTGAACTGTCTTTGAAATTTCCTGCTTCTTGGAAAAGTCTGGAGGACACTATGGGCCTGTAGCCTGAATATGGATGCCCCAATTTGTCAAATGACTGAATGAGGGAATAACAGTAGCTTGTTAGGAATATTAAACGCAAATATTTCAAGTAATGACCTCATAATTAATCCATAATTCTGGGCAATTGTGTCAATACAGAAGCATATACATCCCATTTCCCTTCCCTAATGAATTCAAGGTTGCTTTACTAACCATCAGCTTTGTGGTTCCCATGATCAAAAGCATACTATAGTGTTTCTCCTATGGTCTGGGAAGCTTTGAAGGTAGATTTAAACATACCTCTAATCATGCAACAATCCTACTGTATCTATCAGTGAATCTCTTTTTGTCTTCCCTTTACAAGAAAGAAAATTGAACAACTTCACCCACATCATAGGGACAGTTATGCAGAAAAGTGCTACCACTTAGTTCTAAGTCTACGCTTTTCAGAACATCATGATTCCTTTAAGTACTCTACTAAACCTTCCATTTCCTTGGCTATATTATAACTCAGTATTAGTGCACTTATATAAAATACTCAAGGCTCTTGATTTGACCTCAGCCCTAGGGGAAAAAATTATGTAACAGAGTATAGATAATCTCAGTAGATGTATTTGTATGTGTTTGTGGGGAGCTGGTGTTGTCATTCTCAGGAAAGGCCTTAAAGATTTGTCAGTTTTCATATTTATTTCCCTGGTCAACAGAAGTGAGTATTCCACAGAATTTAGAATTTTTTATGTGAACATAATGTTATCCTCTGGTATAAAACAAAGCGTAAAAGCCTAAAATTAGGATTCAAGTATACATTCTGAGTTAATAGTTAATAAATATGAATTTATTCTGTTCTCAACTCATTTAATTAAATGAGAGTGCAAAGGGCAAGAAGTCAAGATTAGGAATCAGAAAGATAACTTATTAAATAAGAAAGAAAATAACTGTAGGGAACAGTGTGAAAAACAACTGTGAAAACTGATAGTCTCTCACTTTACTTAATGCTTTGGTGTGGTAGTCTGTGCCTCTAAATTCAATGTTGTTGAGGTAGAGACAGGTGTTTCTCAAGTTCAAGGCTAGCTAGGCAAAATCATGAGACTTTGTCTCATTAGATAAGTAGGTAAATAGACATAGATAGAGGAAGATAACAAATTATTGGTAAATAGGTAGTTAGTAGGTAGATAGATAATACATGGATAGAGGAGATATGTCTAGAGATATAAGAGATGGCCAGATAAATACACTAATAACAGCAATACTATCATCTGACTGATGTAGTATCTAAGCATCCTAATACAAAATAATGTAGACTGGTGTCCATACATATAAGGAAAATAGCCAAGAGTAAGGAAACAGCTCTTCTTACCTCTGACCTCTGGAAATTCTGCAAAATTAAACTTTGAGGTGCTACAACTTCAGATTTATTGTTTGACATTAATATAGCTGAGCTTACATATGTTTATCATAAGGTAGAAAAAATGAAATAAGATAGGCACATATACACAAATGTCATGCTCTTTGTGAAGGTTCCTGAACACAGAGAAACATTTAGTTCCACTAATATTTTTATTTACAGTATGGAGTACTAAAGAAAAATAGCTATATTAACAGAAAATATGTTTTAATTTTGTGCTGTTTACTGAAGCAGGAGAACAGAGTTCCAGGATGCATCCATTTATTATCTCTACTAAGAGCTAATGTTTCCTTCCAAAAAAAAAAAAAACACATAAATACATCTGTCAGACACACTACATTTTCAGGGCACCTAGTAATTGAAGTTTTTCAAGATATTTTACAATACTTAATTTACGACTTAGGCAATTAAAAGTCTGTCTTGTTACATAAATGAGAGGAAGCTGAAAGTTGAAAGCTGAGATCATGTTCACTTTCAAATCAACACAGAAAGTGAGTTACATGTTCCCAAGACACAGTAATTTTTATTTAGACAGATATTGTCTTAATTATTAGTTGTTTAGTTGTGAGGTTTAAGATGGTGAGATTTTTAACTGAATGCTTCAGCTAGCTTTCCCTAGACTTGTGTGTCTACACATGAAATCTACTTGACTGCAACAGCATTGTAGGTTGTATGCAATTATTTAAATTGTGTTTTCAGTGTGCCTCCTAATCATCTCTAGAGAGAAAATTTTGAAAACACATCAGTGGGGTCTAATCTTCTCACTGCCTCAGAGTGATTATCTGAAAAATACTTTTTTTTCTTATTAAAAGCATAGTTTGAATTTTTAAAAAAATGTGTATTTTGCAAGCTCATTTTAATATTAAAATAGGATCCTTATTGCCAGAGTATTAGTAATCAACAGAGACTATATATGATAAATATTTTCATATTTCCATTTCTCAAAATATGTGCTGGCCATTAGCTTTAAAGGGCTGGGAATATAGCTCAGAAGGTAGGGTGCTCATATCATTCAAAAAGCCCTGAGGCTGATCTTCAGGACCATCTCCACTTTTCATGGTGGTATTTGAGAGACAGAAGCAAATAATGTAAGAACTTGAGGCTAGCGTGGGCAACATGAGACCCTATACCCCAAAACCAAATTGGTAATTAGTAAAGGATGTGCAGAAAATGATATTGATATAGAACACAGAGGTACACATGTAAAAGGTAATCTGACATAAATATCAGAGAACTATGCGAATGAACTTTGAAGTCAAAATTGTGAAGGAAAATTTGTGAATGCCAGATCAAGTCATTATACGTCTCTACACTGGACTTTATTTCATTTCAAAATTGTCATGAAAAACTATCTGATATTCAGCCATGAAATGGCAATTAGGACTTGGCTTACCTCCCTGTTGGAAACAGAGAAAGTTTGGTAAATTATGGGGAGAAAGCTCAGTCAACAGATTGAGCAACTGGCCGCAGAAGACTTCCAAGAAAGGGAAGAAATGAGTGAGGCCTTCAACAGCCCTAGTTTTTTGAGTAAAGTATTATATAAATTTAAAACACAATTTTTTCTGAATATCATCTTGATTAGCAGTTATTTACTCCATGGTATTAAAATACAGTATTTCTAGTGTTTTTGGTATTTAGTCTGCTGAGAGTCTGATCTGATACTTTGTCTGTGATGCCTGTTGCCATTTTTCTCTTATAACTATCAAATATTCTTTTTTACTGGACTCAGTAGTATATTAAATATAGTGAAACATGGGAAAATTTTGTTTGGTCATTTCTACTTGAGATACATTTTTTAAAAACTATTTTTTTATGTGTATGTGTGTGGCTCTGTGAGTTTATGGTCCCCGGTGCATGCACATGCCCCTGAAGACCAGAGAAGGTCAGGTCTCCTGGATATGGTGTTAAACAAGCATTTTTTAGCCAACTGCTGTGTGTCCACGAAGTAAAATCCATTTCTCTTCAAGAGCAGCAATTTCTGAGTCATCTCTTCAACTATGCATGTCCATATTTCTCTGAAACTTTCAGGGATTTTCTGGTATAATATCCAGAAAGAGATTTTCTCAACATTGGTTTATATATAAATTCCCTTTTATATCCCATGGACCTTTGGTACAGCATGTCTCCAAATTCGTCCAGACTGTAGTATGCTTCCTCTTTTTCTTTATGATCTGATGTGATGATTGCTTGGTCATTCTATTGGTTCCCAGGAGTCTTCTTCTGCCTCATCTAGTCAACTGATGAAGCTTTCCATAATGATTGCATTTATTTTATTAAATTTGAGCTTTTTCCTAATTTCAATGTTCTTGCTTAGTTACTCACGAGGCTGAATTACTGTCCAAGTCTTGGCTTCACCACCTTGCTTCATTCTCTGGTTTCTCTGCATCTCCCTGAAAACCCTCATCTCCCTTTTGTAAACCACACTTTGAGTACCTTGTCTGAGATTTCAACAACTTCCTTATCTTTCCACTTGGCAACTGAGGAGTTCTGAGTTTTATATGGTTTGAATGCCTTTTTGTTTCATAGTTTAGCTTTGCAATTCAGGTTCAGATGGCATTCCTTTAAATGTTATAGGGCTCATCTTGTTAGGCACTCTTGTGTTTTACCACTCACAAGATAGAGTAGTAACAAAATAACAAAATTTTACCAACTATTTGAATGTGAAAAATATTTAACATCAACTAGGTTTTTCAAAAAGGAAGAAAATAAAGTGATTAGGAAACTTACAGTTTAAATAAGGAGCTGAAAAATTAAGAAAGCTGAAGGTAATTAAAAGTGAGTGAGAAAAGGAAAGAGCCCAGGAGAGATGAAAATAGAAGAGAAAACTTTTTGGTTTTAGTCCTGGTTTTACTGATTTCAGTACAGTCTTTGTCTATTTTTTCAGTCATGATTGCATTAGAGATAATGTATAAATAAGTCACCCAACATAGTATTGAGTGCATGATAGACTATTTCTATTTATGTTTTTGAATTATAATACAAATACAGCATTTCTCCCTTCAATTTTATCCTTCTAACCCCTGCCATATACCTTTTTTTTGTTCTCTTTCAAATTCATGGCCTCCAGTCTCATTAATTGCTACATACAGATATAGCTATTTATATTCCTAAGTAAAACTCGTTCACTGTGTGGAATGTTACTTGGATGTATAGTTTTTCGGGACCGAGGTTTTTGGTTAGTGAACCAGTCTGTATGATTTTCCCTGGAGAAGAATATTTATTTTAAGAATTGTTAGGCAATGTGTTCTCTCTCTCTCTCTGTGTAGATTCTTTATATGTACAGGTGCCCACAGGTGCCAGAATAATTACAGACTGTTGTGATCTGTCTAATGTGGGTGATTAGAACTGAACTTTGGACTTTGGACATCTGGAAAACAATAAGTTCTTTTTACCAATGGATCACCTGTATAGCAGCAAAACAAGATTTATTGAAGGAGATGAAAATAAAATATGAGATTAAGGCAAAACGAATAAAAATAAAATAAATGCTGAGAAAATAAAGAAAAATTTTAGAATGCTCATTTTTTTTTTCTTCATCTGAGTACAAAGGAGTGGAAACAGTCAATGTCCAATAATGTCCTCTTCCTTTTACGTGATGTGTAGTACTTCTCTGAAAGTGAACTTGTTAATGACCAGAATGAGATGCTTACAGGTTGAGCTAGGTGTTGGTTTTCCTAACAATGTGATGGGCTGAACTCTCATCAGTGTTTTT
>NW_004949099.1:18919411-18927413 GCF_000317375.1 Microtus ochrogaster | reverse complement strand
GGGGAGGGGGAGGGGAATGGGAGGCGGGGGCGGGGAGGAGGCAGAAATCCTTAATAAATAAAAAATAAATAAAAGAAAAAAAAGGAATACATGAACAGCTCTCAAACTTTTCCAAACAGCTGGAGCCCAAGAACCCCAAGACATGCCCCCTGGTGTAAGCGGCATTCCCACTGTGCAAGTACAACATGACACATTCCCAAGCCGCCACCACCTTTCACCCAATGTCTTTGATTCTAGGATTACAAGTCTGATGGAAAAAATGAATCTTCATTGGTATGGGAAAGGGTCGGACCTGAGTGATCCTAAGTTTCTCCGCCACAAAGATCTCCATCTTAGCATCATAATTTAGATTTACCCACATCTGGTATCTGTCCTCTTATCAGAGTTTGGGTTGCAACTTCACAAATATATGTATCTTTGGCCACTGTCTGAAGCTGGTTTGAACTTCCCCTCAAGTAGGTCTTTGTTCATGAATCTAATTCCAAGTGAAATTTGATTTCTTGGTTCCATACTGCTTCTCAGGGTGGTTGCTGGTTAAGACAGTGTAGAAAAATAAAAGATTTGGAGTTTGGAAATACAAAATTTTTCATATTATGCCGTCCCTGCCCAATAAGATTTGGTTATAAAACATCTGAGATGATTCATCTTCAGTAGAGAGGTAATAGTTTTATACACACTAGTGTCTGCTTCCTGTGTTAGATAAAGACCTTCTGTTTAATCTGTTTTTGCAGAATCCAAGAGCTTATGAACCTGTGACATTCCATAAACTCTTCTCTGCTTTGCCTGTAGCCCTACTTGGATCAGGTTGGGAATCTTCCCCACCTTATCATTTTCTATAGTGCTCCATGACAGGGTTTATTGAATTTATAGCTATAAAATCCAAGTATGCCTTGTTTATGTCTAGTGTCTACTGTCATACTCACATGTCTTTGCATTTTGTCCACCTGAAGTAATACTTCAGAATTTGTTGTCAGATTCATGGAGACATAGAACCATGCTATATTTCTGTAATTTTCTTCTCCTCTCAGTGTAGTTACTTATAGAAATTATAAAATGAAAGCAGAAAATCAAAAGCAGACCCAATGAAATAAACTGTGTACAGATTGAAGCTGGAACTTACAATCTTTCATTCAATAATGTTATTTGAATTTGATGTTAAATATTTAACTTAAAAATAATTCTGTATATAAAACACATTAATGCTAAGGAGGAAAATGCCTGGTGGGTCAGATGTGGGTGGAAGATTCATCTGCTTAGGTGAAATGATTGAGAAGGAGCAGCAGTAGAATCATTTCCCAAGTTGAAATGCAAAAAGAACGGAACAGAAAATGTGTCATAATATAAAAATGTGGGCAATGACTAATTGGATAAAAGATATGTTATGGGAAGGCTCAACTATGACATAACAAGGAAAATTTTGAAATAATATCTAAATATTTTTTAACTTAGTGACAGATTCCAAATGTATGTATGTTTCCAGGCTGACAGAATACCAAGCAAGGCAAAAGAAGGGAAAAATATTCCTGATATGTGGATGATGTTTCATATGTGCACCTGGATTTCCATAAACACTGCACACATATGTGCATACACACACACACACACACACACACACACACACACACACACACATACACACACACACGATCCTTCAGGAATTATCTTTTCCTACAAACTAAAATATTTTCTAAGATGTCCAGCCATTGATTCTCTCTCCATCTCTGCCTGTCTCTCATTTCTGTGTCTCTCTCATGCACATGGCCTTGAGCACTTGCTGTGCAAATCCAGTAATAGATAATTGAATCATTCCTCCCTGAGCCAACTAAGTTTTCTGATTGATGTGTGGACTACTTTTAAAAGGCTTGGTTATAAAGAGTTTATGAACTAAGTGGCACTAAACATATAATTATAAAATTCTAATTTAAAAGCTTAGAAAGTTGATTTTATTTTCTGATTATTAATTATACAGCATATAATTATGTAGGTTTAGATATTATAACAAAGTACCCTTTAGCAAATAAACTATTTTTATATTCGTTAATTTTGTCCCTATAAATTTAAAAGAGAATATTATTTGGTAATGTCAAAATTTGCAAAATACCAACAATTATTTTCACAGTTTTGTGATGTTTCATAAACATTATTAGTTTTTTGAAAACAATTGGCAAGCAGATATAAAACCTTTTTGTTGGTAACTCACAATTAATGTTTTCCAAAGTCTAATCAAAAATTTCATATTTCAAAAAGTTGAATGTGCACTAACAGTTCATTATTCAAGATGTAAGCTTTTCATCCAGGGCAGTTTAAATTACCCTTCACCCCAGAAGGTGTTTTGGACTTTTAATTTCAGTCCCATGGCACTTCAATTCAGTATTAATGATAGTTGAATAAATATATTCTTAGTGTTGAATAATCATATCAAATACAATTTGAGGAAGTGTACTTTATAAAAACTGATTCTGTCATAATGATTTCTAAGAAGTACACTTGAGAAATCTTCACCATCTTTTTAGTTTTCATTTAATATTGTTTCATGAGAAATAGTTTTTTGTATCATCTTAAAAATAAACCTAATTTTTCAATCAGCAACATCTGCTTTCCATATAAATCTATTTATAATATTTATAATAAAAATATTTCCCAACTCAAGTGTACTAAGTTAAATGTTGATCGTTTATTTTTTTTATAAAATCAGTTAGGTACTTTCTGGTGATTTTAAGATTATAAATTCTATATCTTCTTTAAGCTTTTAGTTTTAAACATACTGCTTCTGTAATCATAATAAAAATATAAATGAAATGTTGTTTATTTATAATTTGTTCCATAGGACTCATGTTCAAAGATTTCATTTTCATTGAGTGGAATTTACTTCTCCCACATGCTGCTCAGACGTTTTCTAACATAAAAATGTGACAGATCACAGTCATGCAATCAAATGGTGAAGTTAAGACACAGGGTCAACAGTTCTTGCCTAGATCTTAATCTATTCTTCCATTTCCTAATTTCCAAAAAAAAAAAAAAGACTAGTCTGAAAGAAGACAAAGACCTTTAAGACAGTTAGCATTATTCTGAGTTTAAATATTAACTAAAAATACAGATAACATTATTCATTATGAACAATTTATTTATGAGATGGAGAGACTGGAATAAAGAGTGTGTATGTGGTGTGTGTGTGTGTGTGTGTGTGTGTGTGTGTGTGTGTGTGTGTGTGTGAAATGAAGGGAAAGGAAAAGAGAGAGAACTTAGGAGAGAAGAGATGAGTAAGGGGATGAGACAGGGGAGAGAAGAGGAGGTTGAAAAGATGAAGGGAAGGGTGGTCATGGCAATAGTTTCATGGAGTAACAAACCATTTCCAAGTTTTAACTTTTAAGTTTTCAATCTATATGGACACTACAGAAAAACACAAATAAAATGAGCAATCAAAACATCATGGCAAACATATTGCCTCCCTTCTTTCCCTCTTTTTTTTTCTCCAGGACTGACTCCGATTACTTCTTTCCATAGTCTCATAGAGAGCAATCAGAGAGACTAACGCGTTGCTGAGAGAGGATAACTGACACTCTGATACTCATATTGTAGTTGAAACACTTCCACTCACTGCAATTCTGGTTATCCAAATTGGGATGAATTTCACACTGTGACTTCAGAATAACATTTTTAGGCTAAGTGATGGTGCTGAGCTAAATATTTTATATATATTACCCATTCTTACGTCCCCTGCCAACATTCCAGGCAAGGATGCTTACAATTCCTGTTGGATGAAAATAAGGAAATTCACAGAAGATATAAACATATGCTAATGATAACATAAATCTTTGGAAAATTGGGAATTGAATTTGTTCTCAATTATTTCGAAAGCAGCCACCTTACTACTTCTTTAAATATTCCTAATTTTGAAAACAGGTTAGTTACTTATTCACTCTAAGCTTCCCTTTCACACGCATGTTGAGAAAAATATCATTCTGCAAAATTTTAAGAAATGTAGATGCTCTCATATGAATGCTTTGCTATAGGGGCTGAGAAATAAAATTCTTTCTAACAGACCATTCAGGACTATCTTCAAGCAGTTTCATGGTTTTGTTCTTATGGTATTATTTGTTTTAATTAATAAGTATTTTCCTATAACAAATATGATAGAATATTGTTCTTTTCTGAGATTCTATTCCACTGGTCTTTTTAAAAAAAAAATAATACTCATGATATTATTGACCTACTTTGGATGATTGATGTCACTATGATTCTGAAAAAGTTTAGAGTGGTAGAAGTCATCAAGTTTCAAGTGTCATACAATCAAACATTATTTATGTATTACTTTGCTGAGAGTTATTAATCAAGCAATAGGTATTTACTGGATGAATACACTTAGACCACAGCTATATGTAAATAAATTATGATTGTTTCATTTTATAAGAAATAAATGAATTTTATAAGAAATCTAATTCACAGCTGTATGCAATGCCATTTAATGAAAAGAAACCAAGACTGGGCAGCCAGTATATGTTCTGCTTAGCATACTTAATAAAAGACTCACACTTGTAAGGATGATTTTCTGTGTCTGGAAAGTCAATCTGTATGTTACTACTGTGATGGTCACATTATAAATAGCCTTTAGGTTAAAAATAATGCCTTGCTACTCACATTCAGAAATTATTCTCATATTAGTTATAATATGTTCTAAGGATTGGAAAATAGCTATGAGTTGGGGGCTTCTAAATCAAGCTTTATTCTAGGCAGTAGCCAATAATTTGAATTTAACTGTACAAATACCAAGGTAACTCACGTATACACTAATGTTTGAAAACAACAGAACTGACCCACTAGTCCCTTTCCCTGGTGTTTACTGTTGTTTACAGGCACTGAAGTAATATTTGAATACCATGAAAAGCAAAGGAATTTACATAATGCTCTGAGCCAAATGTGTAGATATTTTGATGGCTTAAAGGCATCCAAACCTGTTGCAAATGCACATTTATCTTAATAAAACAAACTACCTAGAGCAGGTTGGACTCAATTCTAATTATCCATGTGAACAATGGATGTTAATTAGTCTTATTTTGGAAGAAAGCAGTGCAGGTTTTTCATTTATAACAATTGCTGAATAATTAAGCATGGAAACACTCCAGGGAATATATTTCTAGGTGTCAGAAAAGAGTGAAGAGTATGTCAAGTGTTCGATGGCTTTCTGTAAATCATTTTTTACAAGTGCACATTCTTTCCGACTGTGAGTGTATTGTGTGGGGCACAATGTATTCAAGCTCTATCCAGGCCCAATCCCTTTCAGAGTATTAGATATCTTGTTGTTGTTTAAACTCCAATCAGAAAGTCCCACTATGCCCAGCCCTTGATATCTGTTGGCAATTTTTCCTTAGAGCAATGTTGAAATAAGAAAAAGATTTTTAAAAATTAAAACAACCATAAAAAAAACAACCTTACTTTCCAAGGGCAAAGCATTCCAGTTTTACAGATGAATCCTTTGCAGCTTGTATTGTTTCAGGAAAACGCACTTCAATCTTTGGCTCATATTCCCCCATGACACCTGTTAAATACCAAAACAGCTAGCAGCATTTCTGGAGAATAGAAGTTTCCTAAGAAGTAAATGCTTCATTAACCAAAATGTGACTCTTGGATTTTAAGCAGAGTTAGGACTTCCAATCATGAGATGGACACATGCTTTTGAGTTTTATACAAAAATTTTTCATTGGGGACATACAGTTCCATCCTCCCTGTGTACAACTCATGGGCCAGAAATTTTTGTGGAGAAGGAAGGAAGATCCAGTTAACACTATCAGACCTCTGCTTCATCGCCACAATCAAAAACAACATATAAAGTAACTATGCCAGTGAGATTATATACGTAGATCAATATTGGAACCAGAAGCTTTTGCTGCTATGTTCAAAGGACACCTGTAAAAGTTTTATTTCTACCATTTTAGGGCTTTTATAAGGAATTATTAAATTAAGGTTAGAATAAAACAGTGTTGTAATGTGTCAGAAACACACTATCTGCTAGAAGAGTTGCAACAATCAAAAATAGTTCTAGGCTATTTTCATCTGAATTAATCAATGCTATATTGGGATTATTTTACAACTTTAATCATTTTATAAAGTGATATGACAAACAACACAATAACACTTTCCTACCACAACTAAATGGACATTGGGTGGTCAGTGAGACTCTGGGAAACAGAAATTACATCAAAAATATATAATAAAATACCTAATTATTAAATCTTTATTATTACAATATCCCAACCAAATGGCCATTCTAAAACTAAATTGGCTGCTTTCATTTTTGCTTTCCTATTTTCTTAACAACTGGTAGTTTTTGCATGCCAATTTTAGAGAAGTTAATTGACTTATATTACACACAATGTTTACAATCTATTTTTATCATTAAATGATAAAAGGAGTGGAGGAGGTGGGAGAAGAAAAGAATTAATAAGGGGAATTAAAACCTAAGAGTAAACAAAAATAAAACAGGAAAATATGTTGTATAATCTCTATGCAAATTGTTAGTTCATACACTTTCCCTCTCATGAACAGAATACTCACAGAAAGGGAGAAAATGAACTTATAAATCTAATGTTTGCTTATATGTGAATAAAATCCCTTGCAGAAATATTTGAATAGTTACTGGCTCTGAAATCTCTGCCATGAGAACTCTGGGGAGTTGGCTTCACAGTTCTGTGTTAGCTTGATTATCATTATATCCTTGCTTGTCTCAAACTCTTCAGGGGGGGACAGATTTCTATGAGGTACTGCCTTTCAAGTTCAAAGTCTGATAATAAAATTAACTAACAGATTTTTTATCTTTACATATCCCACTGTGAACATTTAATTAGAGAATCAACTAGAGGATTTTTCCACTCAGTTGACTTTCTAGCTCTCTAAATCTTGCACCAGCTCTTGCTTGACTAAGGTATGATGCTCCTCAGAGACCAATCTGAGTCCCTTTCCTTGGAGATATAATTTAACATAAATCTTTCACTCCATCATTGGAGTGCTTTGCTTTCCTTGGGTATAATATTTTCACTTTTCTATTTTGCCAGCCAGTTTAAAAAAAGAGGTTGAACGACAACAGCAAGAAATAATGGCAATGATAGAAAAGAAAGAGGACAATACGAGAGGTTGCAAAATGTGCCCGTCAATTCAGTATGAAAATTTGGCAGTATCCACATGCACACATACACACACACCAATTACCCCCCAGACAAACATAATTTTTATACATCAGTCCTTAAACAAGAAGACAAGCTTTTCTAGTGTCAGAAATGAAATGTCACATTATACCCAATAATATGTAAATTGTACCATGTGGGTATTCACAGAATTCAGATTTACAGAATTCTTTTTGATTTTAGTAATACCTCACCTCCATTATGCTTATGAATTTAATCTAAATTCCAAATATTTGGTTCAAATCATAAAAATAAAGCAAAAGACCCTGAAGACTTCCCAACATATAAAAGAATCAATGTGGAGTCTGAAGATAGCTCATGGTCTTACCATCAGTGCGCTGTACTAAAGGAGTAGGTGGTCCTTGGACACTTCTGTGGGCCTCTTTGTTTGTGATGAAGCAAGTGTAATTGCCTACATCAGAGGGTTCTACTTTGGCAATATACAAGTTCCCTGTGTCTTGAGATACAAATCGTCTCTTGTCCTCTTGAACATACAAGGGGTTGTCGTTGAAGGTCCAGGCATAAGATAAATCTGAAAAACAGAAAAGCATGAATTATCTTACTGCAATCATTCTTTTCTACAAATTCTGTGTTTTATTTAATCATTATAACAAAAGGTTGTGTATATTGTATAATTTATAGCTATATTCCAGGTAGAGTAATTAGAATATTCCATATATTCATATATACCTCAGTTTGGGAGACACAATTTTTCTCTCTCTACTATTTTCTTCAATTAGGAATACAAAGATAGGAGGAGACCTAGCTTTGGGGTGAGTTTCTGGCCCGCGGCGCCAGCCTGGGACGGGGAGCTCAGAGGTTCC
>NW_004949099.1:18895080-18912795 GCF_000317375.1 Microtus ochrogaster | reverse complement strand
AGAGAATGAATGGGCGATTTTCTTTAGGAAAATTTACAGAATATAGAAAGCACTATTGGTTTACAGGGTCACAGTAATTCTTCAATGTTGCCCATTTCAAAGCAGTGTTTTATAATGTTTTCAAAACTATTAAGCATTTTTAAGAATTATAGTTTAAAATTTTAAATAGAAACTTTTAAATTCCATCTGAATATTATTCAGCTTCCAAGAATTGGTAGGCTTTCTATAATTTGTTTTTTTACTGAACTCTAACTTTATGCCATGGTGATCTGACAAGATACAGGGGTTTCTTCCAATTGTTTTGTGTCTGTTGAGATATGATTTGTGACCAAGTGTGTGATTGATTTTAGAGAAGGTTCCATGAGGTGCTGAGAAGAAGGCATATTCTTTTGTGTTTGGTTCAAATGTTCTATAGATGTCTATTAAGACCATTTGAGACATAAGATCTGTTCTCTTATTTTTCTGTTATGTTTCCATCTGATCAACCTGTCCATTGGTGAAAGAGGGGTTTTGAAGTCTCCCCCTATTAGTGTGTGGGATTTGATATGTGACTGAATTTTCATATATATATATATATATATATATATATATATATATATATATATGTAGGTGCCCTTGTATTTGAGGTATAAGGAGGTATAAATGTTCAGAATTGAGATTTAATCTTGATGAATTTTTCCTGTGTTGAATATAAAGTGGATTTCTCCATCTTTTTTGAATATTTTTTGTTTGAAGTCTGTTTTGTTAGATATTAGGATAGCTACAACAGTTTGCTTCTTAGGCCCATTTGATTGGAAATTTTTTTCCCAACCCTTTACCCTGAGGTAATGTCTATCTTTAAACTTGAGGTGTGTTTCTTGTATGCAATAAAAGGATGGATCCTGTTTTTGTGCTCATTATGTTAGTTTGTGTCTTTTTATTGGTGCATCAAATCCATTGATAGTAAAAGATATTAACGTAAATCTTTTGAGATTGGAAAACTCACACATAATCTGGGCCACTCCTTGTGCTGGAAGCCTATATAAGGACATGGAAGAAGGAAGTTTTTGCTTTTCACATGCTTACTCTCACCTATCTAGCAAGTCTTATTATTCCTTAACTACTACTTTTGGATTCCAGTGTGTACTGAAACGAGCAGAGACATTCAGTCTTATCAGTAGAACAACTCCCGAATTCTTGGACTTCTGAACATAGGCAGCCATTGCTGAAGTTACTCGACCATAGCATGTACATCATGTAGGTCATTCTAATAAATACCTTTTCTATATGTGGTAAGTGATTCATTCTATGTTTGTTTTATTTAATATTTTAAACACTCACATATGTTACCATACTATCCACACATTCTATTTATCTCTAAGTTATACTTTATTTTATAAATATACTACCTTGATATTGGTTAGTTTATGATATATTTCCAGTATGGGGTCATCACAGATTAGAATTAATTAAAAATTAATTTGACTCTTCATGTTAAATTTTTATAGATAAGTTATTAGACATGAACTACAAGACAAATACATGATTAAATATCAAATAAAGTATCTTAAAAGTGTGTCTCAGTTCGAGGCATCTTCAAATTTTTATTGTCAACAAAAGAGAGCTCTGTTTATTCCACATCTCACACATTCTCTCTCTCTCTCTCTCTCTCTCTCTCTCTCTCTCTCTCTCTCTCTCCCCTCCCTCTCTCTCTCACACACACATACACACATACACAGAATATGTTGTCATGATTTTATTATGGCTGTAAGTCTCAGTTTACACAAATATTCTTATAGATTAAAGCTTCATGAACCTATGAAATTAAGAATACTGTGAGAAATGTCCAGAGAGCTCTGTTCAAGAAAATGAAAAAAATACATTTTATTATAATGAGATTTCCCAGTAAGGAAAATAAGTCTACAGTCCTGGGGTGGTGAAAAAGTTTATAGTTAGGTAAAAAAAAAAAACTTCATGTGAATAGATTTTCACACATAACAAAATCAGACTAACCCAAGTACCCAGTAGCTTCTTGTCTAGAGGGAGATCTTGCATCATATGGATGGTCCAATTTGTGTTAAAGTCTGACTTAGAAGCAGACTCCATATATTGTCCCAGTGTTTCTCAGCTGGAATATCTTCTGAAACATTTCTTAATAACTGCACTGCCTTGAACTCTCAAATATGAGAGAAGTGAGTATAGGTTAACAGTGATTATACATTAAATAGTATCTGTATAGTGCCAACTTCACCTGAAATGGGAATGAAGAAATATTGCAATTCTGTTGTCTTGTCTACTAAGATCACTGTGATGGCTAGCTTTAGTTGCCAAATATACACACTATAGAATTAACTGGAAGTTGTTTTGAATTAGGAGTTATCTACACTGTTTTGACCTGTGGGTATGTCTTAGGTGACTTAGGGAATACTCTTAATTAAATTAGTTGACAGATAGAGGTCCAGCCCACTGATGGGACTATTCTTTAGGCAGAATGTACTGAACTGTTTGGCAGTCAAGAATTCAAGTCAGGAAGTATGAAATCATATATTCTTTCTTTGCTTCCTGAATGCCCTGCTGATCTCATGTTCCTGCTGCCATGCTTATCTCAAAATGATCCATGATATCCCCTCTGGAAATGTAGTTCAAATAACTTTTTTTCTCCTAAAATGCTTTTTGTCTATCACAGCAATATAAATATGAAAAATACAGTCTCTCTATCTCTGTCTCTGTTTCTATCTCTCTCACACACATATCATGAAAAGCATACTTAAGGAATTAGATTTCATGAAGGAAAGAAGAAAAATGATGATGTAGGTGGGTCTTCTATCTATCTGTTGTTTCACTGGTTAATTAATAAAGAAAACTGCTTGGCCTGATAGGTCAGAACACAGGTAGGTGGGGAAGACAGAACAGAATTTTGGGAGAAAGAAAGCTGAGTCTAGCAGTTGCTATAGCTCTCCTCTCCAAGATGGACGCAGGTTAAGATCCTTCCCAGTAAGCCATCACCTAGTGGTGCTACACAGATTATTAGAAATCAAGATGTGAAAATTAGCCAGTAAGAGGCTAGAACTAATGGGCCAAGCAGTGTTTAAAAGAATACAGTTTCTGTGTAATTATTTTGGAAAAAGCTAGCCGGTGGCCAGGAGCTGGGAGGCAGGAAGCAGACTGCTTTTCCTTTTACAAAATGAGATATGGAAGAGAGGATAAAAAGACAAAAAAATAAATAAATAAAATAAAGTATGTCCTCTGAGAAAAACCATAAATAGCAAGGATAAACAAAAGGAGTCATTTTAACAGCAATTCAGAAATTAAACTTCTTCAATATTAATGAAACAAAGTCCTCTATGCAGACAAATGTCAAGCATTTTTCTCGGGAATAAAGATGTGAGGTGAAGCTATGGCCAAAAGAAACAGCAACAAAGCATCATTTCTACATGAAGCAGCGTTTAACATAATCATCTTACAATCAATAGAGAAAAACATAAGCTACATCATTATGTGGAAAACATACCAAACATTTACATTTAGTCTTACCTGTTGAAGATTATACAGCTGAGTAAAGAACTCATGTTTACATATGTCCACATAAATTTCTAATTTTATGTAGTAATTTTCCCCAGTGAGGGGTAGAAAATACAGAATATATTTACTGGAAGTATAATGTTTCTACCATCCTGGAATTTAAATTAGCACATGTTGTCTGTATACATGGATTTGCAAAATAACACAGAGAGTAAAGACTGTCTGAGGAGGTAAACACAAGAATAACTTAAAAGAGTAACAGAACTCTTACTTCTAACTCCTCAGAATGGAGGGAGCATTCCATCTTCACCAGGAAATGATTTCCAACCTGATATGCATTAAAGAAACTTTGTGGAAATATGGAAAAGTACAGATCAGTAATTCGACTCCTGTAGTTCACTTTCATTCTATTATATTGATATATCATGCAATCTGCATTATAAACAAGTTCCGGGGTAGCTGAACTTTCAAATTCTATTTATAGCAGACTTTATTGAATAAAGATTGATCAATTTCAAGTATATCAAGTGGTAGAGGGCAAAATGTAGCCAAGGCTTGAGGTTATGTCACAAGTGAAAGTACAAAAGCAAACCCTATATTCTGAGATAACGATATAGATATGGGAAGGGTAAGCCCATCTCCATACATTGGAGGGCGATGGAGTACATGACGTTCAAGCAAAGGCTTTCTATATCAAAGAACCCCAAGAGGAGGCTGATAATTCAGGATGTTGGTGGGTCCATGGTATAACTAAGACCAAGGTTGTCTTGAACCTGGAATGCATTTAATGCTTTATTTCTCAATCTAGCCTTGTTTGGAGATGGTGGAAACTTTCAAACTTTCTTAGAGCTTAACATGAGACTTCTGTGGTTTGGTTGACAGGCTGTAAAAGTAAAAGGAGCAAACCAGCCCTTAGTATCCCTCGATTTCTTTTTCTTCCCCAACTATAAAGTGAGAAGATTGACTTCACAGACTTCCACATAATCCACTACACCTGAACTGTCTCTATCCAGAAAACCCAGAAGTCAAGGACAGCAACATCCAAGCCCTTGAAGCAAAAGAAACCTTTACTCCTTATGAGTAGAATATCACCTGTATTCCTGACAATAAAGGCTATGTGTTGGTAAACTTGTGAGCTGAGAGAGTTGATTTTTAAAGATGAACTCTTTCTGTCATTAAAAATGATCAGAGAGCATGGATAATCGTTACTATGCAAGCTGCGAAATAAATGAACAAAAAGATTTATGTTTACATCTCATGGGCGTTAACCGGTACGTGAATGGTCTGTTTCACCCTCAGTAATCTCAGGAACCTCAGAGTTGACATTTCCTGGTCATGCGCGCATATACAAAGCCCAGTTATCATTACAAAAACTATGGCTTGAATTTCTTAATTTATTGTCCTGTTCTCAACTCTTGAAAGGTTTTTATTTATTTATTTATTTATTTTTGTGAATCCCTATTGGGAACTTCCCACATTCCCTGTGTGGTCTTCTAACTTCCTTTACTGATGTACCTTCGGCCTCACATCTATGCAGAAATAGTTACTCAAAGATATTAGTTTGAAGCTAGAGATGTGTCTAGATAGTAAATTCTATGTAACATAAAAAGAAGAAAAAAATCGTAGATCAGATTCACCCGTTCTCACCGACTCTTATCTTTTGTACCTTTTGTGAAATAAAGACAATCTTGAGCAAATTCCTAGTGCCATGTGTCAGTTTGGGGTCCTTATTCAAGGCCTTTTTGAGCAAAGAAACAAGAGTTAGCTTTCTGAAAGCAACAGAGACCTTTCCACTTCGAAAAATTACAGGTTGCTGCTAGTGCCCAGGAAATCTTTGTATTCGTCACCCTATAATCTTAGGACCTTAGACTGTAATTTCCTTCTCTCCCTCACAGTGAATTCTTTTTTATCTCAGTGACTCAAACTTTCCCATTTGCTCCTATGTGTATTGTATCCTTTTTCAAAAATAGAATATTTAAAACCTGTTGGAAGAATGAGAAAATATATAGAGAGAATTAAGAAAATGTTTAAGGTGCCTTAGTTTCATCCGTCAACTGTCTTATAAATCTATTTGAATATTGTTAACACGATCTTTATATGGGAAAGGATGCCGAAGACTCCAGTATAGAGATAAATTTTCAGAATCAGGTTGTCATGTATAAGGAATATAAATCAAACTTAAATCCTTCAGAAGACTAATTCCTTGCTCCTTCCTTAAAGTTGACTTTTGTTTCATCTAAAATTATCTGTTTATTATCATGCATGGACCCCAAAGTGCTTTCTAAGCCTCCATGATGCCTATGTATTCCACCCTACTCAGTGTGAAAGTTAAAAGGTACCAACTACTCCTAATCTATTTTACCACCACCATATTTATGATGTCTGAACTTAAAACTACATAAGAAGGCAGGTTCATCTGTCATTTGATTTATTGCGCACTTTCATGGGAAGTCAAATATATAAAGTTTTCACTGACTCATCCTATTTCCATTAAACTAGGTCTTTAAAAAGCTGAGGCTCTAGATACAGAAATACATGTTCTCTGCCTGCAACTTGGACCCAATGTTTTAAGAAAGGAGCCTAGCTAGGGGTTTTATCTGAAAACTGAAATTTAAGATTTATTGTTGTTCTCGTTTTTATTTTGAGACAAATTTACAAATATCCTCATTTTGGCTAAATGAATTATAATGTCCTTGAACTCCTTATCTTCCTGCCTCTACCAGTTGAGTACTGAGATTTAATTTATACACACCACATTCAGATAATCGGAAATTTTGCTGTGAGATAATCTCTAGCAACATCAGAATCTATATCTGTAAAGTCTCATTAAATGTTGCCCAATTGAGAGTTGAACAAGGATGACTTCAATTAACATGCCAAACTGAAAGAGAAAAGCCTATAGGTCCACAGTCAAACATGAAGGAATATAGCAGATGAGTAAATTTAGAACGGGAGAAGTGGTCTTTCCAAGGGAAGAGCACACTTGTTTTACTTTTCCAGGAAGCTCTGAAAACATATACAAATAATAGTATATAAACTCTGAAGTTTATGTTTATGAATATATATGTATAAAACACACATATGCATGCAATAACAATGAATAAAAAAGATGTCCATGAATTTAAAGAGAGTAGGGAATAGTATATGGAAGGGTTTAAAGAGAGGAAAGCGAAGGGAGAAACATTGTACTTAATTTCAATATCAAAAATAAAGAGTAACAACAAAAAGCTTGGGCACTAAAATTGGGGGGGGGGGATGTAGTTCATCTAGTAAAATGCTCAAGTAGCATGTAAAATGCCCTGGGCTCAAACCACAGTAACAAGCACCACATACACTGGGTACCATGAGGATCTGAGCTATAGATTTCATGTCTATTATAAAATTGGAGGAGCAGTGAGTCTCTGCATTCTGTAAGTAGCAAACAAGGTGGCACGTGTACTACTCTGTTTTTCCTATCCTGGTCTTAAGTGTGACATTCTGCCAAATGTGTGTGTATGGGAGGGTGTGCATGCATGTGTGTACTGAAACTCTCCTGATCAGCATTTGCAAGACAGTCTATTCTGCACATGGTGTATATAAAGCCCATAGAGGTAGATAGAAAAGTTGTCATTTTTTTTTACTTTATGAAATACCGTATTTGTCAATCATCCTATATATATGAGAGTTTACACATTTATTTATAGACATGAACTATAATGTCACAACACATAAAGCTCTGAATTCTTTCAGCGGTTATTGTTCTCCTCTGCCCTGTACTCTTCCCCATGGACTGTCTCTGCTCATCCATCCCCACAGCTAGCCTGCAGTGGAAGCATCATTTTTGCGAGTTTCATCATCAGCCACAGCTGGGACTTAATTTGTATATTTTTAATGGGGAAAGAAAAAAATAGACCTTCCAAGTTAGAAGTTTAAAAACCTTCGCATTTGGCTTTTCTTAATTAAATGTATAATTCATGAGACACTTAGTTTGAAGCCATTGGATTTTTAAATATTCTCTCCACCCTCTATGACATTTATCTGTTATTAATGGTGGTGATGCATTCTTTTTATGATGATTCAGCAGCAACATTAGTACAGAATGATAATTGGTCCTTTCTGGAGCATTCTTGTAGTTTTTCATTAACACCATCCTCTACAATTTTATTATTATTAGAAATGACAGTTCTGCAGCAAGCAATTGAAAACTATCTGCTGCTCTCTTAAGCAGACAACAAATGACATTTCCCCAGGGGACAATTATGTTTTTGACATAATTAGCAGCCTTATACATAATACCATAATAATTAAAATGCAAAGAAAAATATATGTATGCAAAAATAACCATTACATGAAGGGTAATTTTTATTAGAGAGAATTGTCTTTGATGAAAGAGACCAAAGCAATAAATATTGGGCCTCCCACCGCAAAACTTCATTGGACTTCATAACAGATCTCAAAAGTGGTGTTATATTTCATGAAGCAAAAAAATAAATTATTATATAAAGATTCTGAAATACAGTACTTATGTTTAATGGATAACCTCCCTTTCTTTGGATATTCTGGAATAAGCACACTTTATTACAATTCTTTAAATCTTGCACGGTTCTTTAGGAATTAATTTGAGAACCTCTTGGGTAGTAAATTATGGGTACACTAACTCACTGGCAAAAATCTACCCTAAGAATAATAATTCCTTTATTGTGTCAAAGTACTTTATATTGTGTGGAGTAAGGTTATGATGCAATACTAAAAATACCCTGAAATGTTTGTCATCTATCCCTATTTGAGCACCTATGTGGTCTCCAAATGCTGCTTGGGAATCAGGATTTTATTAGATCTTTTTTTTTCCGATTTACACACCTATTTTCTGGAACCATAGGAAAAGGATTTTCTGGGACCTACAAACAACCCCATAAAAGTCCCTTGAGTAACCAGTATGGCTCCAGATAATTGCAGGATTGATTGTACACTGCAAACTCTACATAAAGAAGAAGTGATAACACTTCTGGGAAAACTACAAAGCCAAGAAGGATATGGAAGATTAGGAATATAAATGTATAAGGAATATACTTAATTATTTTGTCTCAGATCCTTATTCTGTAGAAGTATGCAGGAAAGTATTATTATATTATAATAATATAATAAAGAATTCAACAAAGAATGCTTTAAGTCATTTAAGAGGTATCTATTAAGATAAAAATATATTCTCATTTATACACAATGTGCAAATGATGGTAATTGTGTTTTGTGTGCAGCATTTGGTGGTCATGAATGAAGAAGAATATTTTCACAGTGCCCTATGCTATTCTATCTTATTTTCTCTTCACTGTGGATATGTGGTGAATGCATGTGTACATATGTGTGGGTATGTATGTAAATGCCAGGGATGAACATTGTCTATCATCTTTAATTGCTCCTTACTGTTTTTTATGAACAGGTTCAAACTGAACCTGGAGTTCTAATTTGGGATAAAATGGCTTGGCAAATGGCCTAAGAACCTTTTCTCTGCCTTATAGGAATGGGTTTTTAGGCATGTCTCCATGTCCAAGGTTTTTCATGTGAGTGATGGTGATCTAAACTCAGGTCCTCATAGTAACACATCAAACCCTTTACACATGAAACCATTTTCCTAGTCAACAATTTTCTATAAGAAAACTTGTTTCAAAATTGTGAATCATCATTACGTTGAAAAAAACCTGGGTTTTATAATGACAGCAGTCTATACCATGAAAGCTATGTTTGCTGTGTCTGAAAACAAGAAAAAAAATCTATCCAGAACTGAAAGGAATATGATAGAGGAAGAAAGCAGTTGGGATATGAAGAGTGTACCTCAGTTACTGACATCTGAGCCAAGTAACCACCATCTTGGGTAGTTCAGCAATGCACCCTAGCAGAAGATCATTCCAGGTAGCTGGATAATGGTTTGCACCCTGAAAAGAGCTATAAGATGTGGCATGAGATTCTTTCTTGAGCATCCAACTATTCCTTACTAAGTAGAAACTGCTATGTGTGACCCAGAGCAGGGGCTGGAATACACAAAGACCAAGGAAGACTAGAGCAAGGATTCCACCTACACAGCTTTTAAGGAGGCACTCATCCCTAATGGTTAATGCTTTTTGGGTGTAGCCATTTTGGAGAGGAATGTCCTCACTCCTACAAGTAATTTCTGTAAAATCCCTAATGAACTAATTGTTTCACCAGAATGACCTTCTGTAGAATTTTGCTTGGGCTTGTCTCTGGATTCTTGGGAGATGGTAGTGATGCTCCATTATATCTCTTCCAGGAAAAAAATGTAGCAACAGTGACACTTGCCAAATTGAACTTTGTTCATTTACAAAGAGTGGGGAAAGCCATATGCCTCTTGGTTGCAGCACTATTCATGCATTTTAAACAGCAAAATCCACTGTCCTTGGTGAAATCCACATATGCCTTTTTATACATTATGGAGCACTAAATTCATACTCTGGGCTAGAATGAACCAAACAAAGCCATCCAAGTTATGCAAAAGTATAAATAAATTGTTGTTTTGGTAGGATCCTTTGAGTACCAAATGTACAATCACAACCAAATTAACAACTTAAAAGCCATTGCTAAAGGTATAATAGTGAAATAGTTTCCTTGAAAATGTCAAATGAAGTGAGATATAAAATTGGCTATGCTCAGTGCCAAATGTATAGCTGCCTTAATTAAACACTTTTCAATTTGACACAAACTACAATCACTTGAAGAACATGAACCTCAATTGAGAAAATGCCACCAACCAGAATAGCCTTTGGGCAAGCCATTTTCTTGACTAACAGAAGGCCTTGCTCAGTTTGGGCTATGTTGCCCCTGGATAGGTGATCCTGGGTGTTATTGTCTTGGCTGAGCAAGATTTGAGGAACAAGTTATTAAGGTTTACCATGCCCCCATGGTCTCTGTTTCAGTTTCTGCCTCCAAGTTCCTGGCTGAGGTCCTGCCTTTACTTCCCTCAGTGAAATATGTCTATAAGTATGCAAGCTAAACAAGCCTTTCCTCCTCAAATTACTTTTTGGCCAAGGTATGGTATCACAGTTATAGAACCTAAGTATTTTGACAAAAGTCTATACTCATTATTCCCCCCATTCACGTGACAGCAAGTATTATTTATATGTTGTATGTTATGAGTTCATCTCTCTAAATCAAATATTGCTACCTAGGCATTTACTACAGATTCCTAGTCAAATGTCTCACCATGTTATAGTCATAAAGTGAGAGCTTAAGTGGAAAAGAAGGAGAGGACAGAGCTATAGGACAGCTGTATTCATTAAAACATTGCTTGGCCCATTAGTTCCGGTTTCTCATTGGCCAATTCTTATGTCTTAATTTAACCCATTTTTATTAATCTGTGCATTGCCAAATGACTGTGGTTTTCCAGCAAGATTCTAACTGGCGTCCATCTCAGGCAGAAGAAAGATGGCGTCTCTCACTCTGCCCTTCTTCCTCCCAGCATTCAGTTCTCTCTTCTCTGCCTACCTAAGTTCTGCCCTATCAGGCCCAAAGTAGTTTGTTTATTCTTTAACTAATGAAAGCAACACATGAACAGAAGAACCTCCTACACCAAAGAGCTCCAAGGAAATAAGATAATAGTGAACTGATGGTCAGGATGCTTTTTAAAGGATTTACTGGAGAAACATAGGCAGAGGGAAAAAAGCAAAACACATAACACAAATGGAACCAAACTGTTCTTTGGCATTCCAGTTCTCCAGCTAGAATATTCTCTGAGGTGCTGCTTTGCTATTTATGCCTTTCCTGACCAAGTGTTGTATCCTGCTCTCATCATTTGTTTGACATTTGGCAGTTCATGTGTACTAACAGGGCTTTCCAGATGCAGCAGAGCTCATATACATATGAATTCACAGAGTTAGAGAAGCCTGCAAAGGATCTTCATTTGATTAAGTTTGTCAAAATACCAGCATGGAGCTGGGGAAATTGGCACAAGGTCACACACTCCTAGAGAAGAATGCATTTTTAAGTGCTTGCTGCTGGGAGAGTGAAACCATGTAGTCCTCAATGGAGTGACCCTGCATATGGCAACCATACATACACCAAGGCAGGCATTAGGCTCAAAAGTAGTTGGCTGAATAATTTCATATGTGTGTGTGTGTATGTGCTTATTTGTTTTGATTTTTAGCTTGTTTCAGAAAGAACATGAGTCTGTGCAGGTAGGGAGATGAGGGAGAACCTAGGAGAAATTGAGGAAAAGAAAAGAATATATTCAAGCTGGGCATTGGTGGCGCATGCCTTTAATCTCAGCACTTAGGAGGCAGAGGCAGGTGAATCTATATGAGTTCGAGACAAGCGTAGTCTACAAGAGCTAGTTCCAGGACAGGTTCCAAAGCTACAGAGAAACCTTGTCTCGAAAGGAAAACAACAAAAGAGACTATATTTAAAATATGCTGTACAAAATTCTCAAAAATAATAACATAAAAATCTTATTCCTCAGATTTTGCAGCTCCTTTTATGTTCTTGACATCATTTTAGTGTTTCTATACATCTAAGAAACAACATCCAATTTCAACTTTAGTGTAAGAACCTAGACTCTGGAGCTATTCATGACTTTCTCATATGATCTCAATCCAAATCTTTAGGAAATTGTTTCAATTATAATTTCTACACACATACTGAAGATGGTGAGATATTATGTGTTGACCACAATCAATGGTCTAAGACCATTATCTGTCACCTCTATATTGTGGTCAACAGATGATATTCTTCTTATCGATAACAAAAATGGAAATCACAGAAAGTGGGTTTTTCTTCTTCTCAATTTAATATATTCTGATCTCATTCAGGAAACAAAGCAAAATTAAATCAAAGGACTTAAAGTATTTCAAAGTAAGACTTTTTATTTTCAGTGACACTGCTATGAATGATTTGGTATGTCCACACTGATGTTTCTCTTGTTCCTTCAATAAGCCATATGCAGTTCTAACATATATATATATATATATTGACATATATATTTGTCTAAATTTTCTTTTCATAAAACTCCTCTCTAATATGTTCATTTCTTTTCTAAAATGTCAATGAAGTCTTTTTATAAACCTAAACAAGTTGTAGGAATTCCTACTATCTCCTATTCTCTGCTGCCTATTTTTCACCTTCTCGATAAATGTTGTGATTTGTATGAAAATCTTTACAACTTGTGAAGCAAAAGGCTGCCTTTTTTTCTCCATTGTTCCCAAGGAAAATGGAAAAATCAAAAGCACTAATTATATTTAAAAATATTTAGTGAGTGTTAGCATGCTCAATAATTTTGTGACATTACGAATATGATGTTAACATGTCACCTGTCTTTTGCATATTCATTGAGATTTAGAAAATTAACAAGATAGACAAGCCATTATCCAAATTAACTAAAAGGTAGAGAAAGGAGAACATCCAAATTAACAAAATCAGCAATGAAAAGGGGGACATAGGAACAGACACTGAGGAAATTCAGAGATCATACTTTGAAAACTTGTACTTCACAAAATTAAATTAGAAAATCTAAAAGAAATAGATAACTTTCTGGATATGTGCCACATACCTGGTGTAGGGGTCCTTCATTCTGTGTTGTTTTTTATTGGTTAATGAATAAAGAAGCTACATTGGCCTGTTGATAGGGCAGAACTTAGGTAGGCAGGGAAGACAGAACTGAATACTGGGAGGAAAAAAGGCAGAGCCAGGAGAAGCCATGGATTCTCTGCCTGAGACCGACGCTGGTTAGAATCTGGCCAGTAAGCCACAGCCATGTGGCAATACACAGATTAATAGAAATGGGTTAAATTAAGATGTAAGAATTAGCTAATAAGAAGTTAGAGCTAATGGGCCAAGCAGTGGTTTAATTAATACAATTTCTGTGTGGTTATTTCAGTTCTGGGTGGCTGGGACAAACAAGTGGGCCCTTTTCTACACATACAAAAATAAAATCAAAACCAGATAAACAATTTTAAAAAGAGCTATAACTCCCAAGGAAATAGAAGTACTTGTTAAAGGCCTCCCAACCAAAAAAAAAAAAAATACCCAGGACCAAATGGATGTGTAGAATTCTACCAGAATACCAAAAAGGAGCTAATACCAATATTCAAATTGTTTAACACAAGAGAAACAGAAGGAAGATTACCAATTTTTTATGAGTCCACAGTTATTCTGATACCCAAATCAAACAAAGATGCTTCAAAGAGAATTACAGACCAATCTACCACATCAACATTGATGCAAAAACATTAATAAAATAATTACAAATTAAATCCAAAATTGCATAGAAAAAGATCATCTAACAATGATCAAGGAGACTTCATCTCAGAGTTTAACATATGAAAATCTGCCAATGTAATACACCATATAAATAAACTGAAAGAAAAAGACATGATTAGCTCATTAAATGTTGAAAAAGGCTTTGACAAAATTCAACACCTCTACAGAAGAAAGGTCTTGGAGTGATCAGTAATGTGAGGAACATACTGAAACGCACAAAAAACAAGGTCTTGAACTGATCAGAAATACAAGAAACATACTGAAACATAATAAAAGCAGTTCAGAGCCATTAACATCAAATTAAATGGAGAGAAACTCAAAAATATTCAACTAAAATCATGAACAAATCTTGGCTGTTCATACTCTCCATATCTAGCCATAGCACTAAGACAACAAAAGGTGATCAAAGAGATACTAATTGTGAAGGAAGTAGTCAAACTTTCACTATTTACAGATGATATGATAGTATACATAAGTGACCCTAAAATTCTACCAGTCATTTCCTACAGCTGATATAAACCTTCAGTGATATGGTTGGATACATGATTAACTCAAAAACTCAGTAGCCCTCCTCCATACAATTGATAATGTGAGAAAGAAATCAAGGAATCAACACTGTTTCCAATATACAAATAATATAAAATATCTTGGTGTAACTCTAACCAGACAAGTGACAGAGCTATATTACCAGAACTTTAAGTCTTTTATGAAAGAAATAGAAGACAATATCTGAAAATGAAAATATCTCAGATGCTCTTGAAGCAGTAGGATTAATGCAGTAATAAAAAAATGGCAATTTAACCAAGTGCAATCTACAGTTTCAATGTAATCCCCATCAAAATCCCAACAGAATTCTTTAAAGAACTTAAAAGAACAATATTCAAAAAAAATCCTAGGATAACTAAAACAATAAAGGAACTTCCAGAGGCATCACCAACCCTGACTTCAAGTTCTAATATGTGTGTGCACATGCACACATGTGTGAATGCAGGTGAGGGTGTAGGTGCATGTTTGTATGCCATGTGTATGTTTTATTACTATAGTAATAAAAATCATGGTGTTGGCATAAAAACAGACAGGTAGATCAATGGAACTGATCTGAAGAATCTGATGTAAATCCACACACCTATTAATACCTGATTTTTGGCAAAGAAGCCAAAATTGTACAATGGAAAAAAGAAAGCATCTTCAACAGACGATATTGGTATAACTGGATGTCAACATGCAGAAGATTCCAAATAGAACCTTATCTTTCTCCATGCACAAAACTTAAATTCAAAGACATCAACATAAATCCAACCAAACTGAACCTGTTAGAAGAAAAAGTAAAAGTTAGCTTTGAACACATTGGCACAGGAGACAACTTCCTAAATATAACAAAAAATAACAAATGAGACCTCCTGAAACTGAAAAGCTCCTGTAAAGAGAGCCTTCATCTAGTAACTAATGAAAGAAGATGCAGAGATCCACAGTTAAGAACTGGTCCAAGCTCTGACATTCCTACTGAAGAGAGGGAGGAGAGATTGTATGAATCAGGAGGTCAAAATCAGGACAGGGGAACCCACAGAAATAACTGACCTGAGCTTGTAGGAACTCATGGACTCTAGACCATCAGCTACGGAGCCTGCATAGTCCTCTGAATGTGGATGATACTTGTGTAGTTTGGTCTGTCTGTTGATCTTCTAGCAGTGGTAACAGGGACCTGCTCATGTTGCTTGAGCTGGCTTTGGGGAACCTCTTTCCCATGCTGGATTACCTTGCCCAGCCTTGATGTATGGGAGGAGCTTTGTTCTGCCTCAACTTGGTGTGTCATGTTTGTTTTGTGATGCCCATGGGAGGCCTGCCTTTTTTAAATGAAGATGGAGGAGGAGTAGATAAAGAAGCAGGTAGATGGGAGGCAAGACAAGGGAATGGAAGGAGAGAAGAGGGGAAATGTGACCAGTATGTAAAAATAATGAAAAAACAATTTAAAAATGTAAAAAAAAAAAAGAAATCCACTATGTAGCAAAATGTTATGGACTCATAATACTCACTCCATTGTTTCTCTAGTGCTGGATTTACAAGTGTGCCTACAAAGATTGGTAAGAGGGATGTATCCCCATGTACTTGCAAGCAGTTCAAGGGTGATGATAGCAAAGAACTTGTGGGAGTGGCCAGCCCATAACTAACATAACTTATGACCTACTCCACAAAAAGGAGTGCATACCTGACACTGACTACATGACCAAGAATTAGAGGAGATCATCTCAGAGACCTAGGATAGAACTAACACAATTTGGAAAAAAAAATGTCAATGAGATAATTCCTAAAGATATTATGCTATACTCAAAGATCAGTGCCTAATCTAATTGCGATCAGAAGGTCATCATCTAGCAACTGATGGGAGCAGATGCAGAGACCCACAGTTAAACACTAGACAAAGCCAGAGTAACCCCCGGGAGAGGGAAAGAAGGATTATAAGAGTCAGAGTCGTCAAGGACACCACAAGAACGTGGCCCACAAAATCAACTAAGGAAGGATTATAGGGAATCACAGAAATTGGGATGACTAACACAGATTCTGAATGGGTTTGAGATAAGCCCTCTGGATTTATCTTATGGTTATGTAGACTGCTGTTCTTGTGCGACTCCCAGTAATGGGAGTTGGGGCATGTCTCTGATGTTTTATTTGTGCTTGGAACACCTTCCCTACTACTGTGTTGCCCTGTGTCCAGCCATGGCATGTAGATTTTTTCCAAGTCTTATTGTATCTTGTGAAGACATGTTCTTAGATTTCCCTGGGAGGCCTGTTCTTTTTTCTTTTAAAGGAAACCGAATGTGTTGATCTAGGAGACCGGGAATATGGGGGTATGGACTAGGAGGAGTGGAAGAAGCGGAAACTGTGGTCAGGAACTGAGAGAAGAATAAAAATTTTTATGATTAAAAAAAGATGTGATGAATGCATTGTGAATTGTTTGACCAAATAAGAAAAAACCATTTTTATTTGTTCCAGAAACAGAAAACATACCAACTAGGAGGAAGGGGTCATGAAAGTTTGGAATTTTTCTCAATGTAATTTCTCTCTCTCTCTCTCTCTCTCTCTCTCTCTCTCTCTCTCTCTTCCTCACACACACACGCAATGCTGTTTTGAGTCATTTCTTAGGATGATTTTCAATTTTAGTTAAACTGTCAACTACTTCATGACAGGAACACAAATATTAGGCTCACAAAACACAAAACAGTGCTATTTTCTTCCCACAGGCACAGCTGATCTCAACCACTGGCACACAGTCAATGATTCTACCAGAGAAATGGGACAGAAAATAATAAATGATAGTTCCTTTAAAATAAACTAGAAATTCACAAATATTGTGAAGGCAGAACTAAAAGGTTCATACCCCAAATTATAAGGCAGATTCATCATCTTCAATGGTGAAAACCATTATCTCATAGAAATGTTGATTTTTGATTGTTTTAAAATGTGGCTAATTTCTTTATTCTTTCATTTTAAAATAAATCCTATTGATTCACAAGTCTTGATATGAAGAGGGCACCAGATCCCATTTTAGATGGTTATGAACCACTATGTGGTTGCTGGGGATTGAACTCAGAACCTCAGGAAGAGTAGTCAGTACTTTTAACCTCTGAGTCATCTCTCATTAAAGAACTGCTCAGTGGTTAAAAAAAAAAACAAAAACAAAAACAAAAAACAAAACAATGACATCTTGAATTTTGCATGCAAATGGCTGGAATTAGAAAACACTATCCTGAGTGATGTAACCCAGACCCCCCAAAATGAATATGGTATGTACTCATGCATAAGTGAATACTCAAAGGACATTGAGTCTATAGTTTATGGTCCTAGAGAAGCTAAGTAATAAGGTGAACCCAAAGAAAAACATATTTAGACCCACCTGGGAATTAGAAACAGGCAAGATCACTTGAAGAAAGTGGGAGCATGGGTGTGGGGGGTTGATGGGGAAGAGTCTTCTGTTTT
>NW_004949099.1:18877086-18891307 GCF_000317375.1 Microtus ochrogaster | reverse complement strand
GGGATCCTGTTCTCTTTGGATGTATACCTTGCTCAACCTAGATGTAGTGGGGAGGGCCTTGGACTTTCCACAGATATAGGTGCCTTGCCCTCTTTTAGGATTGGAGAGGGAAAGGAGGACAGTTTGTGGAGGTCTTGGAGGAGAGGAGGCAGTGGAAATTTGGATTGGTATTTTAAAGTAATAAAATAATAGTAATAACAATAATGATAAAATAAAATGCCCTAGGATGAATTAACAGAAACCTGCTGATGGGTACGTAAAAATAGTATCTATTAGTGGCACACACCTTTAATCTCAACACTTGGGAGGCAGAGGCAAGCAGATCTATGTGAGTTCAAAGCTAGCCTGGTCTATAGATGGAGTTCCAGGACATACTGTAAAGCTACAGAGAAATCCTGTCTCAAACCAAAACCAAAGCAAACAAACAAAAAAAAAACAAAAACAAAAACAAAAAAAAACAATCGAACAATGAGAAATCATCTATTTATTTATATATTATGCGAGATAGAGATATTTAGATACTTATATGGGTGTACTTATGTATATATGTACATACATACACACATATAAACATATATACATATCTTGCTCTCAAAATATATCAATAAGCATATGTTTAGAGAGAGAGATGAACATATAGGCTATGTCATTTTGCCATTATGTCCATGACCCCAAACCAGCTCTTTATCTCTAAACATGTATTATCTTAGGAATATGTTTCAGAGACAAGAAACTTGCTGATACAGATATCATAAGATTAAATGAGACTGAATACTAAGATTAATAAAGATTATAATAAAATATTAAGATTAATTAAAAAAATCACCCCTGATTTTATTAAAATGTTATATACTAAAATGATAGCTTATATCATGATTATTTTCTTTATATGCACAGGGGATACTTTTCCATTTCACGAGCCCATTCTTTGTTAGAATGGGCTCCCTAAAATTCAGCCTCCATAAAATTTTCCCCATTTCCCCCAGAGGAACTGCATCTCTACACTTTTGGTTACTGCTAAATTTGGGAAGAAAACATTCACAAAACATCAGTATGAGAGGTCAGTTTTCTTCTATTCATGTGAAAGGAATGACAATTTCTTAATCCTATCTGTTCAGTTGTAGGAATATCATAATTTATGTTCTATTGTTGTAATATTGGCATGTTATGCTGGATTATATTGTTATATCAGGTTAAATTCTTATATTATGCTGTGTTGTAGCACTATATTAGAGGAAGAAATTCCTCCCATGGGGATTCTTAAATATTGTTTTCTCCATTCTCATAAAGACTCAAAAACAAATCAAAGTACTAATCCACCAAAGTTTACACTGTGGAACCAATGAGTTTATTGTGCCCACTTAAGGACTTTGATTGTGAGTTTGTGAACAGGAGTAATGGTGGCCTCAAAGCAATTGCACAGGAAGGTCTATACCCAATGTAAAATGCAATTTCCATGATGGCTACTTTCATAGCAATGTAGGTAGAGTCTCATTCTATTAACCTCCCCAGATTATGTTATGTATCATGTAATGTATCACTATGGGTACAACCTCAGTCCAGGCCATGTGCAATGAAGGCAAAGTTGCACACAAATGTTTAGGAACATTAACTGCGATATCAGATAAAGGTCCAATAGGCTGTCACAAGCCCTTCCTTTCATGAAGTAATGTCAACAGTCCAGCCTTCACGATCTGTGGCAAATAGGCACAGCTAATCTCATGAAGATTGCAGCTGTTCTGGCTGAATGACTATATTCTATAATACTTACATTGTTGATATGTTATGCTATTAGTCAGCATTTATATGGAAACTCCATGTGATGGAGGATGGTCATTGGTTAATTAATAATGAAACTGCTTGGCCCTTATAGGACAGAAAATTAGATAGGCAGAGTAGACAGAACAGAATGCTGGGAGAAAGAAGCCGAGTCAGGCAGTTGCCATGATTCTCCCACCCAACACAGACACAGGTTAAGATCTTCCCTGGTAAGCCACCTCATGGGCTACACAGATTATTAGAAATGGGTTAGATCAATATGTAAGAGGTAGCCAATAAGAGTCTGGAACTAATGGGCCAGGCAATGTTTAAAAGAATACAGTTCCATGTAATTATTTTGGGTAAAGCTAGCTGGGTGGTGGGACACAGCCCACCGCTCCTCATTCAACAGAGTGGCATACAACAGAGTGGCCTTCCGCTCCATCAACATCCATGAACTCTTTTTCATATCTTTTTTTGGGGCACAGACACTTTTTTGACAGAAAGTCTTATAAAACACAAAAACGTTAATTATTTCCCTTGTGTTCTTAGAATGTTTTCTTATAAAACATATTTAAATATATTTCAAATACTTCTATTGTTAAGAGATGATTTGAATATATTTTTGTGAACATACTAGAGGAACAATAAAATACACTCATATGCTAATAATATCAAAATTATTATGACTTTTCCCTTTATGTAGAAAGACTTTTTGCACACACTTACGAGATGTGTGTGGACAGAAAGGCACAGAACTAACTTGTACATAATTTGTTTAAAAACCATCAGCCTTTATGACCTGCTGTCATTATGGAGTCTATAACTGATTTCTAAGAGAAGCAATATTGATATCAGCACATAAGAATTAGAATTATGTTGACTCATAGAAATAGACACACACACACAAAAAAAACAAAATAAATAAGATAAATATTTTATTTTACTTGAAAAAATGTGCCAGGAGGTAGTGGCACATGCTTTTAATTCTAGCATATGGGAGGCAGAAGCAGGTGGATAACTGTGAGTTCGAGACCTACTAATCTACAAAATAAGTTTCAAGATAGCCCAACTCAAGATAGGAAAACTCAAGGAAATAAAAAGCTCTTAATGAAAGTATGATTCACAGAGAAACCCTTTCCCAAAAAAGAGAGAATAAGAATAAGAATAAGAATAAGAATAAGAATAAGAAGAAGAAGAAGAAGAAGAAGAAGAAGAAGAAGAAGAAGAAGAAGAAGAAGAAGAAGAAATGAGGAAAAAGAAGAATGAATGAATATAAAAGTGCCACATCTCAGCACAACTAACAAACCTTTTTGGCAAAGTAGCAGATAAAAGTCAATAACGTAAAAGTAGAGAAAACAATTCCAATGGGGAAAAATTGCAAACAAATAGTAGACACTTAGGAAAACTCAAGGAAATAAAAAGCTCTTAATGAAAGTATGACCCTGAAGAAATATATAGCAAAAGCCATGAGAAGACTCAAAGATATATTATGTTCTACTTCCAAACTATTACTCCATCAAACCTTTTGTCAAAGAGATAAACTTACTTTTGATCAATGATAAAATTTTCCAGGAGGAAATTGTTATGCTACCCAGAAATCATCATTGTCAGATATTCATGGAATGATTCTGATCATTGCTCATGGAAATAGGCAAACTTGCATTCACTCTGATCTAAGAGTCTTGTTCCTTACAAAGTTCTTACTTTAATGTATTCAGTGTTATCCACTGATTTAGTTTCATAGGACTCATTACATGGCAGTAAGGCCTTTTTGTTTTAAAAGAATGTTTTAAAAGACTGTTTTTACTTGAGTGTGTGTGTGTCTGTGTGTGTGTGTGTGTGTGTGTGTGGTTTACTCACAATTATTTTTCATTTCTATCATCCATAATTAAACCAAGACTGAAAAATTTTCAACACTGCCAGGAATCTTTGAATATAGTCAAACTACCAAAGGACCTAGTGTTTCCTTATTTTTCAATACCAGACATTGTTACAAGAATAGAATTTTCCATAAGGTCAAGAAAGAAAAAAAAACACTATCCAAAACATAAGAAATGTTTGTGTGCACTTTACAAGAATATAACTTGATGCTTACAAGAATATAACTTGATGCTGAGACAGCATTGTGCACATAGCAACTCTCTAACACCTTAGGTGAACATAATGCCATATTTGTTAGGAGTGAGGAAAAATATATTGTTAGCTTCTAATTAGGTTTCTTTGCTTTTTGTGCTGGCACATCACAAAGGTGATATAAAATGAAAATAATAATAAAATATTTTAAAGACTTATAAAGAAGATTTAGTTTAACATTAGAAGCACAAATTTGCCTTTTATCTTAAAAGAATATGTTTGATCTTTTTAAGAACTCTCCTGTTTTTGTATGGAACTCAATATAAATAGGCAGTATGAATGTCTGGGATGCCTACATGGGACAATTTCCAGTAGACTCTGCTTAAAACCTTTTAGCGTAAACTATAAAAAATTAAATAATTTTAATTTTCATCTTAATTAAGGTACATTATATAAATCAAATTAATTTAGATGTAAGACACTGTTAATAATGTTTGCCTAATTCTATGTAAGAAGAAGCTGATTTTCAGAGTTCATTGACATATACATTGTCCTGAGTGATGGGTCATAGCATCAGATCATCTACTCAGTTTTATAGCAGGCCAACACCAGCACTGTTTAGAGCTCCCAGCATCATCTTGTCAGGGACATATTTGTCCAGTAGCTAAAAGAAGAGATTTGTTTTGTTTTTCTGTGTTTTGTTTGTTTTGTTTATTTTTTTAAGACAGAGTTTCTCTGTTAGCTTATGAAGCCTGTCCTGTAACTTGCTCTGTAGGCTGGCCTCAAACTCAGATATATCTACCTGTCTCGGCCTCCATAGTGCTGGGATTAAAATTATGAGCCACCACTGCCCAGATATGAAGAATATTTTAAATAAAATCATTAGATTGCAGGACTGTCTAGGTGGCTGGTGAACTTCCTGGAGCTTTCTCAGATCCTATGAATGTAGGTGAAATGTCCGTTATTCTAGGATGTTGTGTGCCTCCTTTACCTTCCGATTAAGCCCAAGGATTGGCTGACACAAACTACCCACAACATACCTCCAAAATGTGGTGGTGGGCCACATAGGAGCACCACACCTTGACCTTCTCGGACGGACACTGTGCTTCTGGTTTTGGTTTCAAAGTCTTCAATATCTTAGAAAACAAAGAAAACAGGTTTAGAATTCCTTACTTTTCAGAGTTTCATAAAAATCTGGATGTCTTAAATGAAACTTATTTTGATTGTGATGAGTAGCAGATACTTAAATTAGGCTGAAGAGAATATGGAGATAATGGATAATTTATCTACAGTTGTGATTCATTCACAAAGTCTTTCCGGCTTTTGTTTACATTCAGTAAAGATTTGATAAACACATTTGTTATGGCTACTCGCTATGTTTGCTTTTATTCTCTCAGACAGTTTGTAAGCCAACAGGTGGTCGTCTAAGCATAGCTCATACTTAATATGTCAGGACAAACTGTATTTAAAAGTGTATACTTGCTATGCAGTGGTAGCTCATGCATTTAATCCCAACATTCAGAAGGCAGAGGCAGGTGGTTTTCTGTGAGTTCAAGGCCATCATGATCTATGAGGAGAGTTCCAGGACAGCCAGAACTCTTACACAGAGAAGCCCTGCCTTGAAAAACCAACCAACCAACCAACCAAAAAACAAACAGAAGAAAATAAATAAAAATAAATAAATAATGGTTATGCAGCCAATATGCTAAAGTCTGCCTTCTTAGATTAATGGCTGATGTTTCATGGTTAGAGAATGTCTCAGATTTATGGTATAGCAGCCTGAGAAACAAAGCTGTCGTTGACAGGACCTATGAGATAGCACATCCTCTACTGTCTACATTCCCTCAGAAAGCTGTCTCTCTAAGTTACTTGAGATGTGTGATTCGATTCCCTACATTGAGGAAGTCTAAAAATTCAGAAATGGGTGAAACCTTCATAAACCATGGAACTAATGTTTAAATCTCTCAACATTCCTAGAAAAAGTAAACGAACCTGCAGTAATGGGCAAATGCTCAATTCCATCTGAACATCAATGTCTTCATCTGTAAAATACATCCCTCTCTTCATGCATTCATTCATTCATTCTCTCTCTCACTCACTCATTCAGTAAACAGATCTGCCTTCTAAAGGATAAGAATATTGTTTACGTGCAGGAGCTATATTTTAATGATAACAATTAATAGCAAAGATCTGACTTACTGTTATTCTGTTGAGCATCTAAAAGGAAAATCAGATGTACCAAATAAAAGTACATTGTTAACAGAGTGACCATTTGGAAACAGAGTTTTCTGTCTGTGAGGATCTATTCTCAATTCTTTAGTAGTAGCAGGGTTGAAATCAAACATACTTATCTAACTAGATGGTACGTTCTCCAGAGTTCTTTGTATGTATGTATTTCTGATATATATATATATATATATATATATATATATATATATATATATATATATCAGAAAAGTAACAGTTCCTGTGTTTGAGACTGCAACTCTACAAATATTCAGGGTTCCTTCTCACTCAACTTCACTAATTCTTGACACACCAAGAAAACAAAATCCAAGCTACTTCTATTCAAAAGTTACTTTTCAGACATGAATGATGGAGGAAGGTCATTGGCTAATAAAGAAACTGCCTTGGCCCATCTGATAGGGCAGAATTTAGACAGGCAAAGTAAACAGAACAGAATGCTGGGAGGAAGAGGAAGTGAGCTCAGAAATCAAGCAGCTCCTCTCAGAGCCAGACGCAATGAAGCAAGCCGCCAGGTCAGACATGCTGAATCTTTCCCGGTAAGCGCACCTAGTGGTGCTACACAGATAGTTAGAAATGGGCTAAATTAATATGTGAGAATTAGCCTAGAAGAGGCTAGATATAATGGGTCAGGCAGTGTTTAAAAGAATACAGTTTGTGTGTTGTTATTTCGGGGCATAAGTTAGCTGGTGGCCAGGAGCCGGGTGGCAGGAACGCAGTCCGCAGCTCCCTCAACACATGAAAGATTTACTATTATGTGACTACTTAAGAGACTTTGTGACATGTTATGCCCATTGCTCTTGGTTTCCAAGCATAACCACATGGTAAGACCCTACTGCTGAAGACACCCCTCGCTTTTCTTACAGGATGTAGAGAAATCAACCTTAACCTGACTCCAAAACACTTCTTCCTCCCACAAAGCTTATGTGGTGCCAGGGCTTACTATGAAGATGGTTAAGGGAGAAAAGACATCAGTGGTCTTACAAGATGCTAGATTCTATATGCTAAAATACTGACCTTTCTGGTAAAATGTACTGAATTGGTGCAATACTGAAAATGTACTTATTTGCATGTCAATTGGATATGAGGGGGCATTTCATACTAGGTACTATAAATCTGATCAAAAACCATATCTGGAGAGATCATAGGCCTTAATGGAGAAACCTACTGTTTTTGCTTTGAGAAACACTCATGGTGTCAAACTGTCTTCTAAACATTTCTTGATAGCATAGACTTGTGTTTCTTTCAGTTTTGGACAAAGAAGCATCTTTGGTAATGGGTAGTAGTTGATGCAGAAACTCATACCTGGTTTGAGTGCCAAGTATAAATAACTTGAAACACTCAGTTGTGGGTGCATCATATATCAATCTTCCCACACTAAGCTCTGGGATCTTCATGGTATAGAGGTGGAAGAGAGCTAAGACATAAAGACTTCTTGATACTTGATATAACATGTCTATTACACATCAAATCACAGCACCGTGCTTACCTACACAAAATCAAACTAGTCAAACGTCCAGCATGAATCAGGAACTACAGGTAATTGATGCTGCTGAGGGAGGAAGAATCACTCAGCTTTCGGGATGTAATACTGGGAGGTGGCTCAAGTCCAAGTGGTGGCCACATACCCATGTGCCTAAGCACAGCCATAACTGGACTCTATGTGTTATTAATGAAAAATAGTGAAATGAAATGAAGCTTAGTCGAAGATGGACTGGGGGCTCTCTAGGAGGAGATGGACATTGGAAATGATGGATGGATATGATCACTACATGTTGTATAAATATATGGCACATTAAAAATGAGTTTAATTATTTTTAAAGCAGGCTGTATGGATCAAAACTGCAAGTTCTATTGTGCTTGAGGCATTTATTGAGTGATCTCTTTATTACTGTAATTTAACCTTTTGCCTTCAGACATCCTTCAAAGGAAATGAAGAAAGCACAGACCTAATATAGCATATGAGGACCAGGCTTGGCTATGTCAGGGAAGGGAGACTATTCCTTCCATAAATAAAAATAAATGAGACTAAAGTTCTAGATGTACAGACTTCATAGTGCAAAGAAGCCACTTCTGCTGTCATTCGGCAGACAATTTGGGTTCTGAAATCAATATTCATATGGACTATACTAATATAAAAGAAGAATACTTGTTTAAAAGTAATAATAAATCATCTTAGAAATCATACCCGCTTCAATTAATCAGAAAGAAGCTATCAACTCAGAGCAAATTGATTTGGAAAATACATAAAGTATGCATGGTAGTGTGTACCTGTAATTTCAAAACCAAGAAGACATTTAAAGGAGAATCACAAGATAGACTTAGCTGCCTAAAACACATTGCTTAATGTCATATTGTTAAACAATAGGAGAGAGACATATTTCTGAATAAATCTATAGTACTACTGAATTGCAAAAAGAAATACAATAAGAACATACATATGATATATAAGCAACTTAATAAACTGTTACAAAGTATCATATAAAAAAGATATTTTAAAAATCTTTCATATTGTTTATACTGGAAGATTATCTGAGGTATGTCAGTTCCTTCATGAACATTTTGTAATCCCTGTGTACTTTACATTAGAGTATGTTTTAAGGTTGTTTAAAGTCCCACTATAGTATGATCTGAAAAGTTATACATATTATAACAAAGAAGATGTTATAGAAGTGGCATGTTGTCTTTGGAACATCTCATCCTTGGATAGGGGAAATATACAGTATAGATGTATAAGAAGAGGATTTATGAACAAATAAATTACTTAAAGCTATATTAACAAATATGGAATGACACTATAATTTTTAATATGAAGCATTTAGCAAATATGTCTCTAGATTTAAATAGTGAAAACATGAACTGTTCAGAGATGGAGTAACAATGAGATAAGAGGAAGTAATAAGAGAAAGATAAAGGGAAAAGAGAAAATATGGAATGAGCAATGAAGATGTAAAAAAAAGTTTAGACAGAAATTGTTCATCATATGTTATATTGGGAAAACAAATTTAGTGACATTTTCAGACAAAACCAACTGTAGATAAGGGCTTGTGGTTCAGAGGCATACAATTCAACTCTTCAGAGCAAGCTGGAAACAAGAGGGAAGATTTATGAAGAACATGGAAGGCGTTGGAGAACTCTACTGATTAGTTTGTTGGCTAAGCTAGAAAAGCTATCAAAGGGCATGTGGAGGGACAGCCCTTTGTAAGAAAATGGAATCAGAATAAGTGATCTGGGTGTGGATGTAAAATGAACTACAGAGTATTCACTGAATAGAATAAAAACTTTGGATAGTCCAAATCTCCAGACGAAACTGGAAAGAGAATATTTGCTAGTTTATTTGCGAGGACAGAAAATGCAAGAAACATTTGTAGTGTTTGCATGTCTGGTCGGTACGATGAATAGCCAGACCAGCTCAAGAACAACAATTATATTTTTTTTAATAATTGAAAAGGGGGGAAAGTCACGCTAACCAAGTGAGAGGTCCGAAATCCGAAAAGGTCCAGCGAGCTCAGCATAGAGAGAGAGCGCGTGCACCTTTCTCCCCTGCTTTTCTACCTGGGCTCCAGGCAGCCACACCCTAGCCAGATGTGATTGGCTGAGCTTCCCCATCAAACATTATCTAGTTAGCACTTTTGCAGTGGAACTACATTATTCCCCAAATAAATATCTGTTTTGGTTTTTAGAATGTGAAGTCCTGGGTCCAGAGAAAGAGATACATGAGACATGTTATGTGATTAGTAACACATCTGTTCTTGACGTTTTCACATTCATGCATGTGCAGGTGGGCAAGCATGAGGGTGAGCATACACATGGAGACTAGAGAATACAATCAAGTGTCACTCTCCAGACACTATCTCTCATCAGCCTATAGCTCACCTGGGTCAAGTTTAGCTGGCCAGTAATTCCCAGGAGCCTATCTCCTAACCAGGGATGGGATTAGAAGTATGAGTCATCAGTTCCGGCTTTACTTACAGGGTTTCTGGTGAAGAACCTCAGGCCCTCACACTCACAGTCACAAGGCAAATATCTTAGCCATTCTCTCCAGCACCTGTTTCAGACTGTTTGAAATGAAAAATTTCCCCAAGATGTAATTTGTTTATCCGCATAATTGGACCTGTTTTTCCATTTGCTCTTAATCAACAGTCATTAGTGGTGTACGGCCAGAGGATCTGGCAAGGCTGGCATGCTATTTGTGCAGTGTTATTTAATCATATTCATTCCATTTCCTTTTTGGTTATAGAAAAACTGAGAGGTATTCATGTATGTTGGTGCCATCAATACAAATTAATATGATTAGGGTCACAGTTCAGTGGTAAACACTTGACAAGCATGCAAGAATGTTGGGTTCAAATTTCAGCACTAAAAGAAAGCTATTGACTTAAACTGTGTGTTCTTTGAGATTGGCTTTGTATTCCTTTAAATAAAATCTTACTTAACTATATTTCAAAATTAATAGTCAATAGACAGATCTATTGTTTCTATTTCTTATAGCCCCAAGAGGTGGTTAATCTGAATATTTTTATCCCCTTTTACTATTATATTTGAAAGAGATCATTAAATTATCATTCATTTTTAGTGGTCACAGGAAGAAAATTCCTGTCAATGTAAGTGATGAGAAACTGAAGGGCGATGTGATATTAGGACACTTTGGATTGAATGCCCCTAGTGTCAAATTGTCAGCCTCTTAAACCCAGAAACATGGGTCAGGTTTTTAGGATTAAACAGAATTCATTATGACCATGATGAGAAGACCCCTTATTTCTTAACCATTAGTTTTCAATTCCAGGTAAATGTCATCCATTGGTAACATAATTTTTCAGAGATCTTTGTGATTACAACAGGGTTCCTATTAGCAGCACAAGAAAATCACCTTCTCTCAAAAAGTCGCACAAACCCTGTGAGCTATCAAAACACAGTTGTTGCAAAATGTCACTAGTTCATCGGTTTCAATTCATAATTCTGATATTAAAACTGTTTACTAGCACATAGATCATAATCAAGACATAATTATTCACACTAGGTGCCCCTTACAGGAATCTCCTTTTATCAGGATCTATTTTTCTGTATCTAGTCTGTGTTTCATATATCTTTCTACCATCTAAAATCACAATTTAGTTGAGATAAAACTTGCAGCAAAAGCCAATCAATTTATGTAGCAATAAGAGCATCCAACAAATATTTTCTTTGCTATATAATACCGTTAAAATGTTTACATGTATCTCTCTCCAATTTCTATTTTTACCCTATCATTTTTTTCTTTTTGCTTAAGAGAAAAATAGCTTGCTGTGAGATTGTTCCCTGAGATCGTCTTGAATTCTTTAACATTTTGAGATATTCCCATAAACCACAAAGGTGACCTATACAGGCTGTCCTTGTGTTCAGAGTTTAAGTCCTGCAGTGCTGGTTGCTGTTAAAGACCTCAATTGTTGAGGTTGCTTTCATTAAGCTATTCTGATGACCATAGCTTACAGGGCCCTGTGGCTTTATTGCCTTATTTTTTTTGGTGGAAGTTTTTGGCAGAAACATAAGCAAAAATGCAGTCACAAACAAGGCTCTGTTCCAAAGGCCAGCAGGATATGCCCGAGAATGGCCCATAAAATGAGCTTTAAAGAATTACTGGGCCATATGCTCTCTCATAGAACCACCATGGAACAGTAGAGGGACAAGAGATTAAAAAAAAAATGTCCTTAAAATGAAGTCCATGCAATGTTAAGTATTCCAACATTCAATTGTAAAGAGAATACATCTTTGCAGCTGTCACATGTAGGAATGAATCTCAGCTTAATTAAAGCAAGAAACTGTGCTTTTGATGCCAAGTCCTGAGGATCACATTCAGAAGATGCGGTGGCTGTGCCAGCTTCTGACACCAAAGGGGGCCAATGACTTGCCAACTCTCATAAGCTTGAAGGAAGGCAATGAGTACCTAAGGCCCATCAGCCAGATAACACTTAAATTTTGAGGATAAGGGAAACTACATTTTCACCAGAAAAAAAAAAAGTCCACATGAGTTACAAAACAGTACATGTTATTGTTAAAAATCTGAATAACATGTCTTCAACATTTAAGATGGAAAAAAAATCATTTAATTTAACACTGTAAGTGTTTCTCTTATTTTCCTCTCTTATTCATAGATCAAGGATAGCTACCATGGACCACAAACCCTTATGAGGACAGTCAATGAACCCTCATAACTGCCTGTAATGCATTTGAAACTGGCTCACACACTGAGCTGAGAAGGAAGTTGAGGCTGAAAGGCTCATTGGTTGCTAGGTGTCAGGTCAAAATTGCAAGAACGTGCTTTCTGAACTGATGCTCTGAACACATGATATTCTGTGCTGCTGCTGCAGATGTCAGGTGGGGTCTCTCTGTTATGACATTAAGGTAACTTACCCTGCTAGTCCATGCCCAAACCAACCAACCAACCAAACAAAGGCAAATGTCTTTGATGAATTTATGTAAATTCCAGAGTGGAGACTAAAGATGTTCTGACTTTTCTGGATCCTTGTCTGTTCCTTGGTTTAACTCTATGTTCACATCAATGCAAAAGTGAACTCTGACCTTATTTTGATCTACCTAAAGATACAAAGCCCCTGGGGTAGCAAGAAAAATCCTTCTTAACATGTTCTGGGGCTATACCATTCTTCTTCTTTTATCAAGATGTAATTCAAACATTTTACCATGAACTATAGTAAAGGTGTGTATTCCATTAGCCACACTGCCTGTTGCTTATGCCTATTCTTTTTTCAACAACCCTCCACCCCATTACTGTCCTTTGAGGAAGAGATTCACTCTTCCCTCTAAAAACTGAACTAAAATAAATCAAATCATTTACTTCAACTCCTTCTATCAATGAGAAATTAAGAAATATGTACTGCTTTTCCAAAGGATACAAGGAAATAACAAATTATTTCCAAACACTAATGTGTTAAAATATCTGTATTTGAAAACCTGACTAAACGTCCTCTCACTAAGCTTTCCCCCAGACACAGACTCTGCAATCTGCTCCCAAACCTGAGGCATTGCTCAGTTTGTCTCTTGCTCCATGCCTTAAAAGCAATTTCAATTACTTGTCTCTTTGAAGCCATTAGATCTGACTTTAAGCACTGAAATTTATTTTCTCCAGCTCCTTGCTTCTCAGCAATCAAATACTATTTCCCCTCTTTGAGAATCCATCTAAAGAAGTTTCAGTGTGAAGTGTGCACTGGAGTAAACAGGACTCCGGAGCACGCTCACCTTCATGCTGCAGCTCCCCAGGTTGAAGATGAGTGTTTTGTTTTGGCCTAAGGCAAAAACATTGTGCTGAGCGCTGAAATGCAGATACCTTACCCAGCAAAACTGAAGTGCTCAAAGACACCATGAAAAGTCTCCTAGTTCTGTCTTGCTTCCAGAGAACTACCAAGTATAAATGCAAGGACCTTTTAGAATTAAGAATGAAAAGAAAAAACAAACTATTTAAAACTTTCAAGACTGAATTCATATTTCTCCATACTTCTATTCCTTTCCTCCATTTTTTGAGTGGTTTGAATAGGAAGAAGATCTTGGTTGTATTATTAATTTTCTCAGACTTTTATTAAGTGGCATACGAAAATATTTCTGCTTAGCCCAGTTTCATTTTCTGCTCTCATTCTCTGGATGCTCTATACGCAGTTCCATTGTTTCTGTTATTATTGTGTTTCCTAGCTTAACTCAGTAACATAACATGACATAACCTAATAAAGTGCAATGCTATTGTCAAATCCTGTAAAAGAAGCAATAGCTAAAACTTGATATTAGATACAAATCTGGAATGCTAATATCCTCGTAGGAAGTAAGAGCCTTTTTTAAGAGCTTCTGGTGTCAAACCCATTTAGAATCCCAACTAAAATTTGATTCCATTTTTTGTTAATGTAAAAGTATTTCTATTAAAATTCATAAATAAGAGAGCCACAAGATGGCTCAGTGAGTAAGAGTATTTGCTGCCAAGTTGACAACCTGTGTTTGATCCCTTGGGCCTGATAGGAAGACGGAATAGATTCCCAAAGGTTGTGCTCTCGTCTCCACGTCCATACTGCGGTATGCATACACCACCCCCAAACCCACCCCCACCCCCACCCCACGTCCATACTGCGGTATGCATACACCACCCCCAAACCCACCCCCACCC
>NW_004949099.1:18855630-18876986 GCF_000317375.1 Microtus ochrogaster | reverse complement strand
AAGATGGCTCAGTGAGTAAGAGTATTTGCTGCCAAGTTGACAACCTGTGTTTGATCCCTTGGGCCTGATAGGAAGACGGAATAGATTCCCAAAGGACAACCTGTGTTTGATCCCTTGGGCCTGATAGGAAGACGGAATAGATTCCCAAAGGTTGTGCTCTCGTCTCCACGTCCAAACTGCGGTATGCATACACCACCCCCAAACCCACCCCCACCCACCCTCACAAGTTAAGAAATAAAATCAAAATAAGTAATTTATGAATAAGTATAGGGCCAAGTGAGCATTTTTTTTTGCCAATGATAAATTGCCAGAAAACTATTTTCTGTGGCATTTAAGTAAATAAAAAAATAATTGGAGGAGGAGGCCAATATCTTCTTCTCTTATCGGTCCAGAATCTAGATTTTCAAAAAGATACGGATTTAGTAAATAGAACAAGCAAAGGCATGTGAAGTAACTAAGTCCTCTATTATGATACAGATGAAGAACTTACTATAATAAATTCACTTATCTGATGAATAATGACAATAACAGTTATACCCATGGAAAAGGGGGTGGGGAAGAAGGAAAGCCTTACACCTGATCCATAAGTTTGAATATCCTCTACAATTAAAACCAGATGAGAGGCTGCAGAGATGATTCCATGATTAGGAGTGCTTTTTTTCACCCAGAATACTCAAACTCAATTCGCAGCACCCAATTCAGGCAGCTGTCATTGACCTATAACTCTGGTTCCAGGGAATGATTAGCTTCTTCTGACCTCTGTGAACACTCCCATACATGTGGCATACCCACAAGAGTAAATAAAATTTAAATGCATCTTAAGCAAAACTAGAAGAGAAGAACTAAAAGGAATGAGGGTGTAAAGTAGGTTTGCTAGTTTAGGATAACTGGATATGCCATTTTATTTAAAACCTTAGTGTACAGTTTCTGGGATTCTGCATGGAAAACAATATATGTATATATTTATAGGCACACAAAGTAGATCAAATAATATAATGATCAGGGCATAAGTTTAGAACCACATAATTCTTTCAAATACTAACTTTGCCACATGAGGTACCAACCATTTCATAAATCTCTATTTCATTTTTCTCCACTTTTAAAATTGAGTAAATGTTAACGAAGATTTCATTGTTGCAAGGAACTGCTTGTTTGTCCTAGCCACTGAGAACTGAAATAATCACACAGAAACTATATTAATTAAATCACTGTTTGGCCCATTAGCTCTAGCTTCTTATTGGTTAACTCTTACATCTTAATTTAACCCATTTCTATTAATCTGTGTATTGCCACATGGCAGTGGCTTATCGGCTAAAGTTCCAGCATGTCTATCTCTGGTGGCAGTTCTATGGTGTTCAGTTGACTCTTTCCTTCTCCCAGCATTCAGTTCTGTCTTCCCTGCCTAACTAAGTTCTGCCTTTTTAACAGGCCAAAGCAGTTTCTTTATTCATTAATGGTAGTTACAGTACACAGAGGGTACTCCTACATCAATCTCAAGAGAATGTAATATTGTTCCCATAAAGGACACAGCAGACCCACTTTAACCCTACCTATAATATTTAGCACAAGTCACCCATTAATACAACTATCTGTTTAAACCATGACAGAGAACAAAACAGAAAATCACAAACCAACTGAGGAGAGGCATAATTAGTACAATGGTTCTCACAAGCCATACCAAAAATCAGAGCCTCTTTCTTTGTAAGGCATGGTTATTTTTAAGGGGGGTTACAGAAATGAATCAGAGTGTGCTATGGATGTCAAAAGGCAGAATCAAAAGATGCAGGTTATATCAATTTTATGACAGATGAGAGCTCCTTATGGACCAACCTAAGAAAAGTATGTCTTCCTTGGCTACATCCCAGTGGATAGCTCAAATGTTCAGTGAATGAAAACAACAACAAAATAAAACCCTGCCTCAAGTCCAAAGCACACAAATCTTATTCTGAGTACAGCCATATCAAGTTGTACTTTATTCCACAGCCTGTTTTACCAAGTTGACACAGGTTGTTAGATGGAGGATCATTGAACCCCGTACTAGTCAGAAAAGCTATGCATTCCCGTTGGAAACTGATGCGACTTTTTAGCTTTGTGTTTGAGTAGTCAGGAAAACAAACAAATAAATAAACCAACAAACAAATGAATAAAAACCTAGGCTTCTTGTCTTCACAGTCATGGGCTTTGACTTTGGGTGAATGTTCATTTTTCCCACATTTTGTTGTACAAAGTAAACAATGTCACAATCTTTTAAGTTACTAATCTCTGAAGAGATTTCTCAGAGCTATCCGTGCATCCCAGGATGGATAAATGATATAAGCATCACTCAGTTGCACAAAGGAGAGGAGTTAGAAGACAGGATCCTTGGGCAAATAAAGCTGTAGGAGAGCAGAAGCAGATCAGGTGTTGTGTCATCAGGGTCTTTGTCTTATAGCTGAGCACTTAAAATTCTACTAATTGAAATTCTTAATTAATTAATAGAATAAATTAAGTCTCTTAAAGGAATATCTTAATGGTAGAGGATAGGTAGGATACTGAGGTCTCAGTGGACACCAAGGTAAATCAAAGGACAGTGCATATTTTTAAATATGCATCAAATGCATGAAGACAACACCTGTAGCAGAAATGAAGGAGAATAATATTTACTGAGTCCCTTTCTGGTTCCTCATACTTCATAAAGAAAATGGCATGTAAGCATTTTTTTTATTCTCATTTTATTTCTACACATGGATGATCAGAAAGGTTAAGCAACCTGTCCAAGACTGCACAGCTAAAGGAGGATAATCTAAGGGCTCCTATCCTGCTCTGATCCAGAAACATGGTTAAACATTAAGAAATCACTCTACTTACTCCTCCTAAACATAAGTGAAAATACTGAGACAGAGAAGAGGAAGTAAGCCTATATGTGAAGTGCCATGTTATCTAAGAGTAAACAGCTAGGTTCTATCTCTTGGTAAAATACAGTGCCACCTTTGATTTAAGTTGTGCCACCTGGAAGCAAAAAAGTTCAGAGTGGCCATGGCTTCCCAAGAATCTAATAAGAGTGTAAGTAGAAGTTCACTTGTGATTAACTATGGTTGTCATGTACAAAGAGTGAGACTGTTAGTTCAGGTGATACCCTCACCTTTCCAGGAACAATGGCATCCACAGTGCCCCGAGATTCATCTCTGTGACTCTCCATAGAGTTTAACATGGTGATTTATAAGGAAAGATATTTGGTAATGGTGGTTCATGGAAACCATTATATTGAGTGTGCCCTTCCTCAGACTGAGATTGTGCTGATGGTTTCATAAGATAGTTAGCATTTAAAATTAGTGACTTGTATGAGACATAATGGATAGAGTTAAAAATTAAAGGAACATCTCTAACTGAATGGGTTACTCTTCTGTTTCTCAAAAGAACAAAAAGTAACGACATGTTCTAAGAGACCCTTTGCAAACATAAGCTCTGAGTTTACCAAGACTTTTATCCTATTGACTTCAATGCAAACTTTTTCACAGAGTACAAAGAGAATATTTGAGTTCTATACACACAAGTTACTTTCTTTTTTATTTTTAATTTTATTCCTTTATTTATTTTACTTAACAACCATAGTTTCTCCTCCCTCCTCTCCTCCTGTTCCCTCCTTTCTACCCCTATCTCCACCCTATCCAATCCTTCTTCATTTCCACTCAGAAAGGGTAAGGTCTCCCATGGTGGTCAACAAAACCTAGCATATCTAGTTGAGTCATGACTAAGCTCCTCTCCATGGCATCAAGGCAGGGCAAGCCATTGCACCATATGGAAAAGTTCTACAAAGAATCAGGGACAGGTCCTGGTTCCACTGCTAGGGGCCCCATAAAAGAATGAGCTACACAACTGCCATCAAAATACAGAGGGCCTAGATTGGTCCCTTATGAGATCCTTAACTGTTGGTCCAGAGTCTGTGAGTTCTCAAAAACTCACGTCAGCCATGTCTGTGGGTTTTGTGGTCATGATGTTGACCCCGCCTACTTATATAATTCCTCCTCCCTCTCTTCAGCTAGACTCCTTGAGTTTGCCCTGGTGTTTGACTGTATATCTGCTTCCAAAAATTAGTGGATGAAGACTCTGTGATGACAAGCTATTTTTCTTATCGCTGTGACAAAATACCTATCCGAAATAACTTAATGGAGGAGAGATTTCTGTTGACTTCTAACTTAAGGGCATTTAATTCATTAAGGTGAGAAGACGTGGTACTAGGTGGCACCAAGATGTTGCAGCGTATGACTGCAACTCCTGCATTGCTCATTTCTGCGTGGAACTGAAAACTGAGATGGATGAAGAAGAGACGGGCTACAAATCTCAAATTATGTCCCCTCAAAGATCCACTTCCTCCATCTAGGCTTACTTCATGTAGCTTGTACAGTCTTTCAAAAGAACATCACCATCTGGGGACCAAGTAAACCTATGGGGGGTATAACTTCAAAATCATTGCATTGTGTTTGAGTCTAAGGGTGCAATACAAATCATCTATTGCTAAAACTGTTGCTTCTCAGTGTTCTCGGATGTATCTAGTGTCATATATAAAATACACTCAAGAGATACCATGGAATAGAGGATCATATTCAACTCTGACATTTGAGATTATTCTCTTCTAATATTTTGACCAGACAATATAAATAACTTGTCCAATATGTGTTATTAAATGACCCTAAATCAACTCACAACGATTAAGTTTATTTAACTGGCATGTTGGATAAATACAAATAAACTTATTTGTACTTTAAGCTTTTTTATATGTTTTATTCATTACTTTATTTGCTTACTTAAGACAGGTGTTAATGTGGTCAGGCTGGCCTCAAAAATAATGATAGAGCTGAAGATGACCCAGGAACTTCTGATGTTTCTGTTTCAACTTTCCAAATGATAAAATCACAGGTATATACCACCACACCTGGTGTTGACAGTGTCAGAGACTGAACTCAGAACTTTGTACATACTTAGCAAGCACCATATATATATATATATATATTTGAGTTTATGTTTGTATGCTCCACGAAATGAAGTTTAACTGAAGAACAAAAAATAAATTTAAAAATTATGTCTTTGCACTAAACATGTATAGACGATTATGTCATTGTAGCTTCAAATGATACTCAGCACTTGTAATTAACTTTAAAATTAATCTAAAATTATATGCAAATACTCTACTGTGTTTACATAAAGGAACTGGAGACTGTTAGGTCTGAGAGGCTTAGGTGGGTGGTGGAGACTATCCACTCGGATTCAGAAGGGAGACTATATAAACATTTTATGTGATAGATATGAGTATAATTGTATGTGTTTTACTGTATATTACTAAGTTGGTAGATGTTTTAAAATAATATTGTCTAGGTCACTGAACTGAACTGAAATCCCAGCACACATACATATGTACTATTGACTTTAACATAGTGTTACCATTCAAGAGTCATGGATTGCTTCATTCTCTAGGTCATTCCTGATTCTGTTAGCACATTATGTCCATTTGCATAGCATTAGTAGGAATTAACTTCATCCAAGTCAAAGGATGGAGGCATTTCAAATGGTCAGGAAAAACCTCAGAGCATAAAAGGCATCTGTAAATTCTGGAAGGCCAATGACTAGACCCACCACTTCCTCCTCTTTCCTTTCATTCTGTCTTCCAAAGATCACTTTCCTGGCTCTATCAGCTATCACCCTGCAATGTGCTTTTGTCTTATCTTTGCTACAATACTCTGAAAACCTCTCAGTTCTTGAGCCTACTGTCAAGGTTTAGTATTTGAGCAATTCAATGCCTGGCATCTGTTCTGGACGAAGCTCCATATTGGCATCCCAAGTTGCTCTTTCACAGGAAGGACAGAAAATAATTGCCAAATTGAGGATAATGATTAATCAAGAAGACCACATTCTAATGTTCTTCATAACCTGTTATGTATCTCAATTATTTTAAAGATAGAATAAATCAACCTAATCACAAGGCTCATCCTCACTGAAGAGCAGAAATATACTCTTTTCACTTATGAGAGCACAAGAAGTAAGTAGATATTAAAAAATTTTAATTTCCTGGCCTGCTAACTTTGAACTTTTATATAAGTTTTATGAACCATGTAAGGCTTTGGTGACTGATTAAGAGTATGGATGACTTTAAAAATTTAAATGATATAATAAATGTTAATGCACAGCCAATTTCCTTTGTCATTTTTATATTTTTCTTTTCATTCCTGACAGAGTCTGACTGTCCTCAATGCTTAGCCCTACATAACCTCAAACATGTTATCTTCCTACCAAGATTCCATTGGCTCCCAGGCCCCACACAAGCCAGTTTCTTTAATTTTCTCACAGAATGACTAAAATTTTACAAAATAAGGGAATTCTTGCTCTTGTAATATATGATACATGGTTTTAGTCCCTATAAAGTAACTCCTCACCTTGTATCATTCCAAGTATACTCAGGAATACACCAGTCTCACTGAGGACAGTAAAAGGTGAGGGTTCACTACCTTAAAAATGTAATTTCTATGGTTGAGATAGTCTGAATTCTTGTGTGTCCCATGGTATGTACATCCTTCCAGAGGGAATTTGTTTGACTACTGAGGATTTTCTGTTCTCAGGAGTGACTCTCGACCAATGTTATGAGAATCAGTAAGAAAGTAGCCAATCTTGCTTGAACAAAAGCCAAGTGCTCCTAAAATCTGTTTTGCATTTCTGAGACACGGTTGTTCACACACATGACTCACTTATTACTTCAAATTTTCTGGTTTTCCCATTCTCTACCTTCCCTCCTGGTCCTTTACCCTCCTCCCTAGGATCACCATGCAAATATTCTGCTTATCTCTCTCTCTGTCATGACATCTGTTTTTGAAGAGGAAGAGAGTATGCTCCTGACATCTAAAACAAGTCTTAGCTGCCAAATCTATTGAACACTTCCTATTTGCCAAGCATTGCTCAAGGCAAACTTCCAGCAACAAGCGAAACAAACAAAACTATTTTTTTCCTGGTGAATCAGTGTTTCTCTAATTTATTTCACACTTCATACACGGAGTTTTCTGAAGCCTCATGTTAAATTTGAAACATCAATTTCCTTATTTATTTCTTCATGAAGCAGAGAATATGATGAATTAGGAAAATGCATCAAGTTTGCTTTTATTTCCTGGAAATGTCACCTCAGGCATGCAATGGTATGATGACTATCATGGTGGTGGTATCCAGGGAAAATGTCACACAGGCAAGGAAACTCTCTACAGTATTGAGCAAACTGAACATGCGGCAACATCAAACATCTGCACTGAATCCTAATTTGAAACTATGTGACTAATAATATTAATAATATAAAAAATAGAGACTATTCTGTGGACTCTGAGAGGTACCATGATGCATATTAAGTACTGATGGAGCCCCTGGGTGTTTTGAGTCTGCAACTCCATTTGGAAGTATCAGGCATGCAAAGCAATTGACCCACCGAAACGTCAACAAAAATGTCTTGGATATTCTGCATTTTTGAAAACAGCTCTCTCGCTTGTCACCACGGTCACTTAAAAGCAGGGAGTCAATTTGTATTCAAAAGCTTGTACTTCTGCAAATGGTACCTAGGCATTTTCACTAAATTGCTTCTCTATAAGAAATAGACATGGTCTGATCTGCATTGACTTAAGTATATTTCTGCCTGAAGACAGAAGAATGACCCTAAACAATCTTTATGTCTCAAACTGTGCACATTTTTCTACTAAATTTTTACTTCAAAGCAATTTTTGTTTATATCATTCAAACAAGTAATTTTTCTTGCTCTTGTGAAGATAAAGTAATTCTAAATATGCTTTAAGATATGTTTAGGTTTGCCTATACCTGCATATAGATGTGGATATATAAGTAATTAATTATAGGTAACTATATTTGTACTGTAATATATGTGATAAAATTTGCCTTAATGTCCAAACACTTCCATAGGTAAGTGTTAATAATTATAGTGGAATTTCAATTGTATTTTAATAAATAAAAGACTGCCTGAAGATCTGAGAGTAAAACAGTTCCATTGGTCAGCCTTCTAGACCAGGTTATGGTAACACACACCTTTAATTCCAGTAGCCATACTAGTTGCCATAGGAATCAGGTGGTGCATGCCTTTAACAATGGTGGTAAATGTCTTTAATCCCAGCCCTAGAGAGGAATATAACACAGGGGAGACAGCTATCAGACTTTCTCATTTTTAGATTCTGGGAGGCAGGACTGCTATTTCAGGCTGAGGTCTAAGTAAGAGCCAATGGCTGGCTGTTCTGCTTTTCACATATTCAGGTTGAACCTCAATTTCTGACTCTGACTTTTTAATAATTGTGCTTCTGATAATAACCTTGGAATTTTATTTACATGTATATATGTACATTTATGAGAGTTACTGCTTACATGTGAATGTTAGAAGATAAATGTCATAGATAGTTACAAACCTCCCTTTGTAACCAGGTGGCTGCTGGAATTGAACTTAGATCCTTAGCAAGAGACCTTAAGGTAACCATAGAATTATCTCTCTAGTACACTCAAGTTTCTTATGTACAGTGTTTCTCTGACTACACAAATATAACAATTTGTGACTCAGAACATAAATTGTCCAAATCTCAGAGCCTACAAATAGAGCCAGGATTCAAGATTCTATCATAATTTGACTATAGATTATTAGCCAAATTGAGTACATTGGCTGTTTTTGAAAATAGAGCATGGTGGAACATAGCCACACCCTTTTGTTTAATATGACTGAAGACTGACTTTATCCTGAAACAACATATCTATGTAAAGAAAAGTTTATTAACACCTGGCATCTACAGACTAAAAACTTCATCAATCCTTCATGTAGATAAACGAGATAGACTAGGGTCTTAGTTTTTATTTCTGTTGCTGTGAAAAAATTCCTCATGAATATCAACTGAGGGAAGAAAGTTTGCCTTTACAGAATAAAAGTAAAAGAAAACTGGGAAGTAATTTAAAACATATATTAACATCACGGCCATGGTCAAGAGCATCAAAAACAAAATGTCTTCATGCCCACTTAGGCTTAGGCCCATCTCTACACTGACATAGCTCAGGGCTCAAAACCAGGGAATGTATCTGCCCACAGTGGACTGGGTTTTCCAACATCCCTTAGGGTTCATTCTTTTTTGGGGGGAGGTGTTTGAGACAGGGTTTCTCTGTAGTTTTGGTTCCTGTCCTGGAAATAGCTCTTGTAGACCAGGCTGACATTGAACCCACAAAGATCTGCTGGCTCCCACATGACCAACTAAGTACACTTACAAAAACCTAAAGAAGCTTGAAAAGGAATTATCAACAGAGAAAAACAAAGTTTAGCCTCATTTGTTTTTTGGCTGGCAGCATTCTGTAGCTCCCTTAAGGGAGGTTTTCCTGATTCATTTGTAGCAGAAAAAAAAAGCTATACCATTTTGAAATGCCAATTTTTTGAGTCTTGCTGACAGCATGATGTCTGGCCCTTTTGGGAGACAGAGCATTTGAGTGGGGTTTGTGAGCAGAATGATACATCTGTGTGATGTGTGAGTCCCCTCTGTGTGTTGCTTGTATTGGTTAATGAATAAAGAAACTGTCTTGGCCTGTTAGAGCAGAACTTAGGTAGGCAGAGAAGACACAAATGAATTCTGGGAGAAAGAAAAACAGAGTCAGAGAGAGGCCATGGATCCACCTGTGAGATCCATGAGAATTTTTACCACACTGAGAATTTTTACCTGGTAAGCCACTGCCATGTGGTGATACACAGATTAATAGAAATGGGTTAAATTAAGATATAAGAATTACAAAATAAGAAGCTAGAACTAATGGGCTAAGCAGTAATTTAATTAATACAGTTTCTGTGTGGTTATTTTGGGGCTAAGCTAGTCAGATGGTCCAGACAAACAAGCGGCCCTCCTCCTAACAGCTGTTTACCTAGAGAAGGGAACTGTGTATGTCTCTCAGAGGCAGCTAGCAGCTCTGCCATGCTGGACTGTGTATGGCAAGCAGGAATGTCCATAATTCCCCTAGCAGTGATACAGCTTAAGTTTTTAAGGAGTACTTAACATTTTAAAAAGTGCTTCTGGACAGTAAAAAGAAAAAGAATTACAGAGTCACAATAGGACAGATGGAGACATAAAAGACCTCTAAATGGGTCACAGTGTTGGATAAATGTATGAGGCTTGGGATAGGGAAGAAAAAAAGTATAGAGAGTTATAAAAAGAACTAAATCATTTTTAAAAAGTAAAACAATGTCTTTAAATAAACAGAGAAAATACAGTCATAGATTAAAAGGCGAAAAGAAAATAAGCCTTATAAAGATAAAAAATTCACAGAGATTCTGGATTATGTATATTATTGTGTTATCTTTGAATTTTTTGACTGTGAAGGAGCTAAGTACAGAGAGACATTTCATTGTATAGGCTGCTAAGACAAGCCATCTTGCATAGTATAAAGGCATCTTGATTTCAGAAGTTGAATCTAAGGATATGTTGCTTTGGGAAAGAGGTTCTTCTTTTGTTTTCACAGAAGATGAGAACCTGTGGATTTCTTCCAGAAAAATATGGTTTGATGGATCAAGACCCCCTGAAAGGTTGCTGTGAACACTGCCACAAAAAAAAAAATACTTCACCCTATAAAGAGAAGAAAGCAGTTTGAAAAAACTATGCCCATATTCCCAAGTATTGTTTATAAATGTTTGTTTACATTTAAAGGGGAATAAGCTGAAGAGATTTGCATTGGTATGGACCTTGGTTTATTGATACAAATTTAAGGTCAATTTTGTTATATGTATATATAGTTCTGCTCTTGATTAAAATACTGTGATTGTGAAGCTCATTTAAAAGCGTGGTGTATAATTAAGAAATATAGGTAAATAGAGAGTCATCTATAATAATCAAGCTTGTAGTCATGTTAGTTAGTTTTTCTAGATATATAGAGATGTATTTAAGTTAGTTAGGTATTCTTCAAATCTTTCAGAGACCTTCAGAATATGCCATATAAAATGTTTAAGAACTTAAGACTTTTCATGACAGTGAGACACATCTGCTTCTGGTAGCACCAATTACTTCAAAAAGAAAATGGGCATCAAAGAGGCTTGATATATAGTTTGCTAGCCATTTGGGCAAGAAACTGCTCCTTCTTGGACTGCTGAATTGGATATGGAGAACCCACAGAGAAATGACTGCTGAACTTGCCTAAAGGTGAGACGACCCCACAGGGTTCCTGCTTCATGAAAGAGACTGTGAGACTTTCTGCAGGATACAGAAGAAAGTGACAGAACTGTCTTTGAAATTTCCTGCTTCATGAAAAAGTCTTTCAGATACTATTGACCTGTAAGCTGAAGATGGATGCCCCATAGTTCAAAGGAACTTTGAGTGACTATCTAGGAAGCGAGATGTTTCTGTCAATTCTAGAATTTTGGAAGTTTCCTACTAGGTACTTCCTGTTTACTTAGGTAGTATTATATCTTTCTGGTATCTTTGAGGGAGTTGAAGAATATAGTTTTCCTCAGTTATTATAAAAGATAAGATAGATATAAATATTATCACTGCAATTATTGCTTGATACCTGTTTTATTATATGTAATTTTACTATGTTAAAGTTAAAAACCTTCCTTTTTTTAAAGAGAAATGGGGAAATGGTATGGGAGGTTGTAGTGATGCAGTGAGCAGGCCTGCTTTACGTCTCGCCCAGCTCCCACATGGCTAGGTTAGCCCCAAAATAGTTACACAGAAACTGTGTTCATTTAAACACTGCCTGGCCCATTAGTTCTAGACTCTAATTGGCTAACTCTCACATCTTGACTAACCCATATCTAATAATCCATATGCCACCATGAGGTCATGGCTTACCAGCATGAGTCTAGCCAGCATCTGTTTCTGGAAGGAGAATCATGGTGTCTGCCTCATTGCCTTCTTCCCAACATTCTGTTCTGTCTACTCTGCCCACCTAATTTTCTGCCCTATTAAAAGGCCAAGGCAGTTTTTTTTATTAACCAATGAAAGCAACACATAGACAGATGACCTACATCAGGAGGTCTATAGCATGGAAGGAGGAAGGCAGAGTGAGGGAGATGCCATGGAGCTACAGCCAGAGTCAGATAGCTGAAACTTTGCTGGTATACCACTGCCATGTGGTGATACAAAAATTAATAGAAATGGGTTAAATTAATATGTGAGTGGTAGCCAATAAAAAGTTAGAGATAATGGGTAAAGCAGTGTTTTTTTTTTGTTTTTTTTAAACATTTATTTACTTTATTATGTATACAATATTCTGTCTGTGTGTATACCTGCAGGCCAGAAGAGGACACCAGATCTCATTACAGATGGTTGTGAGCCACCATGTGGTTGCTGGGAATTGAACTCAGGACCTTTGGAAGAGCAGTAAGTGCTCTTAACCACTGAGCCATTTCTCCAGCCCGTAAAGCAGTGTTTTATGTAATATAGTTTATGTGTGATTATTTTGGGTCTAAGCTAGCCAGGTGGCCTGAAAGAACAAGTGACCCATACTTCTACAATCTTCCTGCCTCTGCCTCCCAAGTGCTGGGATTAAAGGTGTATGCCACCATTCCCCAGCTCAACATCCCTTAGACACTCTCCCCCATTTATATATTTATATGCCAAAATGATCTAGATACTCCCTCATTAATACTGACCACCCAGGTAACTCTAGATACTGTCAGGCTGACAATGAAAACTATCATAGCAAACATTTATGACGGAAGGAATGTCAGTTCCTGTAAGAAAAAGCAGTTCAATCATACAACAGATAAAACCTTAACTAAGAATAATGAGAAGATCTGGATCGACATTTATAAAATGGTCAATTACAGAAGAAAATATGGACAGCTGACTTTGAACAACCCTAAGCTCTACATTAGAGTAATACTTGCTTTATTTGAAAAACCAAGTTACTTCATTCTTTTTTTACCTGAAGTATTTATGAGTTATATTTCAATCCCTCAAACATAAACCAGACACCACCACTGTCTGGCCACACGACATTTAAGCTTCGTGACTCATATGAAGCAAGATTTACTTGTATTAGGACAGTGAAATAGACATGAATTTGGTGATTTTGTTAGATTCTGGTCAATGAAAATTCTTATTTTATTGCTAAGATTTTATGCTTTTTGCAGAACCTCAACTATCTCTTTTTGTATTCCCTCACCCAACTATGTAGCAAAAACAATACCCAAAATCATATGGATATGTGGATATTGCAGGCAATTATTTATTGGAATATTAGTCAGTGACTTTACTACAATGAAAGTAGAGGTGATACAAAGAACTTCTCCCATAATGCAAGAAAAGGTAGGAATAATGCTTTCCCCTCCTTTTCAAATATTAAATTTTATCAAACAGAATATCACAGCCCTGGAACCTGAACGGGCTTTGTTGTTAACTGTATCTCAATCATACATATTGCTTTTCCAATACAACTTTCAGGGGAGTGATTTGTGATAAAGCTGACACAGGAAATGCAGAGGGAAGCAGACATATAGCCAAATAAATCAGATTAAAATGAAATTGATGGAACAGACTCAAAGGTAGTTCTGCAGTTTCTCAAGTTCAGATGTGGTGTCTTCATGATGCCTTTAAATACTTTGTATATGACTTATTCACAGGAAAAATAAAGCTACTAAACTACCCCAATCTAGGCAGAGTTGCCATTTTTAAAGCTTGCCTTTAGTTGATAACTAGGCTTTCTCTATAGGAGAACTATCATCTGGATTTAGAAATGTAGGCTCAACAATTCACTAAAACGAACTAGTGTCTCATTCTGCCAGGAGAAACAGCATAGTGGAAGATTTCTTCAGAGGACTTAACTATACTCCTAGCTACTACAGTGTATCATGATACTGTGAACACAGCAAAGATCTAGTAATAGCAGCATTTAATTGGAAAGTCGTTGTGTCAACAGTGGACTACTTACTAAATGCAAATGAGACAACCTCATGTAGGAAGCAAAGTTAGGCACTTCCCTTAGGCTCAGAACTAAAGGAACTTCCCATGGGATACAAAGCTCACATGTAAGAAAAGAAATTAGAAGAGGATTGTACAAAATAGGCCCATAACCAAGAGCTTGGGAACATGTTCGTATGCATAACACAAATTAAAATTTCTAAAGAAATAAGAAATAAATTTAATTTAACAACAGCTGAGTTTGCATGATAACATTTCTATATGATAAACACCATTTGCAAGTTAAAATAAATGTCCTATTTTATAGCACTTATGATGGAAAACTATCAATGTTCATGGTAAATCAGGTTTAAGAATTACTCTGTAGTCTTTAACAGAAAACTAAACAAAGATCATAACTAGGCTGTGAATCAAGACATGATGACATTTAAAATGTTTAACATATTTTCCTGAAAAATCCAGCTACTAAGTATTTATAGCAGGCTACAATTGACCAAAGAGTAAAAAAATGCATAATTGTTATTTAATTCTCCAATATTGCCAGCTTCTCCACACCAGTCTTTCATATGCCTTCATTATGTAACATGTGAATGGTTGAAAAGCCCTCCCAAACTGTTTCACAACTTTGTTCATACTTTAATATAAATTGGACAAGAAAATCAGTTAAAATCTCAATTACAGGTAACATTAGTCTAACAAATTATATAATAGAAAAATTGAGATTATTTAGTTCTCTAAGATATAAAACAAATTTAATTAGATAAAACAGATGTCAGGGCACATGTCTGTGGTGCTAGAATTTAGGAAGTTAAGACAAGAGAGCTATATTTGAATACAGTCTAAGCTATAGAGTGATTCCCAAGTCTAGCCTTGGCTACATTATAATGCTCTATACCAAGCAAACAATATAATAAGATAAAAATGGACAATATGATCATATATTATTATAGTATTTTTTATTAGGACTGATTCACATAAGCGGGCAAGGTCAGAATGCCATTCTATTTGATACTTGCTATCCCCTCAGCTTCCTCTAGGTCTTATCTCTCTTTTCCTCCCTACTAAGGGTTTAAATGTTTCACTTTCTTTCAAAACCCTATCTTAAAATATACTGTTCTATGCTATATAGTATATTTCTCAAACCTATTCTTCATATCATTTATGGAAGTGCAACCAAGCCTAAAATATTACATTCAAACTATGCAGTGCAGTGACTTCTGCAGCATGGCTTTATAACATTTTATGACAGAGCTATAGCCTACTTCAACTCTTTGAAAAGTTACCTAGTGTTTCCAACTCGTGATATCAGTGATGATGTGTTTTTCCTTAGTGCATTCTTCTAATAAAGCTGGTAATACTTTGTGTGTGCTCTCACTATTGGAAAACCACTCTACTACAATGGAAAAAGCTTAAGTGATTCAGCTGGACCATGAGGGCTTCTTGAGGGTAAAATGATTCCTTGCACTTGGCTCAGTCTAGGCCATCATACATACATGTGAAAGCCAGACAGAGAAATGCTATTATTCGAGTCTAGACAAAACCTAAAGAAACAACACCCAAGAGTTGAGAGCATCATCATAATTTCCTAGTGGTTTTGCCATGGTATTAACACTATGAGCACAGATAGTTCAATAGATAATTGACAGTAAGTGGCTCTCAATGTTCATACACAGAAAAGCTCATTCCTTTTGAGCTTTAGTTTCTTGAGTTTCCAATAAGTAACCTTTTAAGCTTTTCAGAGTCTCTTAAGATTATTTATTAAACTTCTTATAATGTCAATATATGGGATCCATCCTTCAGTGTCTATATGGCTCAAGAAGACTGAGAATATGCTTCCTCTACAAGGCCTTATATCTCCAGCATAATAGTGTCTGGCATTTGCTAATATTCATAGAAAGGAATAAAATGTGCAAACCCATGAATGAAAGTGTCCCTATAGTATAAAGGTCCTAAAAGTTTTCCATCCCTAAAATAAAGTAAGAAGAACTCTGTGTTATTTAACTAATAAAATACTACAGAAGTTTAACAACTTCTTTGGTATTAACAACAAAAACAAAAATTAGCAGCCAGGGTATACATTTAATGATAGCACTTCAGAAGCAGAGGCAGGCAGATCGCTGTGAGTTTAAAACTACCCTGCTCTATATAGGCCCTTTCAGTCCAGCTAAGCCTATCTAAGTATAAACAATAATGTAGAGTCAAAAGAACTTTAATATAAATTTACTCTGACAAATGTGTATAAAAACTTTAAACAAAATAATATAAACTTAAATTTACACTTACAAAAACATTACCCACCTCAGGAAAGTGTTTCTAGAAAATATAGGATACAATGAAACAGGGCTCTATACAATATTTCATATTTTCAGAATAAAATGATCTGATGTTTGATCACCCAAGTGTGACTTCCATTACCCATTTACAGTGGCTCACAACTGCTTGTAACCCAACTCCAACTAGATGGGATCTGATACCTTCTTCTCTCTTCCACCAAAATTAGACCCATTTGTAAATATTCTATCACTTCCCCATATACACATAAAAAACAAATACCACAATTTCTGAGTGATTTGTAAAAATTAAAAAGCTTATTTTTATAATGAAATAGAATAGTAACCCACAGGAAGCTCAGAAGAAATTGGCTGCAAGCAAACGCTAGAAAAACTGGTCTTACTTTTGGGTATATATCCAAAGGATGCTCAATCGTGTCACAAGGAGATGTGTTCAACTATGTTCATAGCAGTAGCAGCATTGTTTGTCATAGTCAGAACCTGGAAACAACCTAAATGTTCCTTGACTGAAGAATGGATAAGGAAAATGTGGTACATTTACACAATGGAGTACTACACAGCAAGAAAAAAATAATGGCATCTTGAATTTTGCAGGCAAATGGATAGAGCTAGAAAACATCATTTTGAATGAGTTAGTGACCCAGACACAGAAAGACAAATATCATGTGTACTCATTTATAAGTGGTTTTTAAACATAAAGCAAAGAAAAGCAGCCTACAACTTACAATCCCAGAGAATTTAGACAACAATGAGGACACTAAGAGGGATTTACATAGATTGAATCTTCATGGGAAGTAAAAAAAAGACAAGATCTGAATAAATTGGGAGCAAGGGCTGAAGGGGAAGGGAGAGGCAGGGAGGGGAGCAGAGAAACATGTAGAGCTCAATAAAAATCAATAAAAAAGAAGATCTAATGACATCTGGCCTATACAGGCACCTGCATTCATATACACACAGCAACATACAAGTACATACATGTATACATAATTGAAATGAAAATAAATCTTAAGAAAAGATAAAATAAAAGTGGTCTCTACTGCTGGAAGGAGGAACTAGTTTTATTTTCTCTAGCATGGTGGAGGAACTCTTGGTTAGAACAATTGTGCTATATTTCAAAATATCTATCAAAGTATGAACATTTGACCTGAGCTTTACACATTGTTTACTTATATATAATTACTAAATAACAGTATACACATTTTATGTTTAAAAAGTGTAAAAAAAATAGGGTGGGTAAAACATAAAATACCAGTCTGAATTGTAGAATACAAAGAATTGGCTAGAATCTTTAAAATTTCATGGCAAATGAGAAAATCAAATGGTTAAGGATAGCTGAGTTGGTGAAGGAAAAAAAAAGCTATGTTTTTAATAATCTCTGTGTTTTAACATTTCCCATGGGTTGTCTCTGAGATAGTGACTGGTTATATTCAACTAAAACTAATGTAGCTTGTAAAGATTGCAGATGACAAGGGCTTGTTAAATATTGGTTTTGATATTTGGAAGCCCAGAAATACAGAATTTTTAACTGAGTCCTGATATAGAATGCAGTTTTCTGGGTAAATGAGGATTGGGTAATATGAGATGTCTTAGGAATCTTGGGTTTATTAAAATGTCTTACATACATGGGACAAAAGGGGTCACAGAAATACTGATGCCAGTGTCAATATAAGAATGAGTTCCAAGTGTCAGTTTTGAGTGTGTATTCATGGAAAGTACGATTCTTCATCCCTGCTATAAAAATGTGGAGCTGAGGAGAGATGGTTTTATCCAGAATATCACATCCTCTGACATGCCCTCCTGTTAACTGTATAATCACAAGTAGATAGAGAGGAGTCAGCTAGAGTTATGATCTGGAATGAGATGGCTTATTAGGACATCTGCTGCTGGGAAATGCTTTCCAAGGCCAAAGTTAGGTTCAAAGCTTGACTTTTGTTATCAATCATCTTCCTGTGTTGTGAGTATTTCAGTAAACTGGGTGATTACTGTGTCTAGCACTTGGGGGACAGCATACCTATTAACTTTTATGAATAGCAATGCTTATATTAATACAATAGTTATAGTTCTCAGCCAAATAGGCTTACCAAAAAAAAACTGTCATAAATTTTATGTGTGATCTAGCTTTATATTACTTTCAAATGAAACAGGTGACCTTGCCAATGAATACTGAGAGCTGCACAAAAACAGAGAACCCTTTCAAATGTCTCTGAGAGAGGGGGACATGGGTGTTGACCTCCAGCACAGTTGTTTGTTTTTAGTCAAAAATAATTACTTTTATTTAAACCTGATAAAATAATTAAAATAAATCCTTTAAGCACATGGAATAGACCCTAGTAATCACACTGGTAGTTTGTTTGGTTGGGATTTCTGAAAGAATTAAGGGAAAGTTATATAATCTCTATCCATAAACAAACAGAATTGATTTATGTAAAACAACTCATTAGTATGTATGTGAAAATAGATCTCTGAACTATACAGTTCTCACAAAGGGGCAAAATACCCAGCAATTGTCTTGGTAAATCAGGGCTATATATCTAGGCTTCTCCTTATTTGCATTTTCTGTCTTGAGTAGAAGCATTGCCCGGGAGGGCAGTATTTCTGAGAAGGGATTATATTTGAAAACCTATTGCTTTGGCAAATGTTCAAGCCCAGTCCTCTGTTGATCTTTATTTCCATATCATTAATGCATTTGCTTATTTCTGTAAGTCAGACTAAAGTTATATGCGGGCATATGAACAAATACAAAGACTATGCAGTTTCCTCGCCGCTTATGTTTGTGTTTCATATGTAGAAATTGCTCAATAAATACATGGTAGAGATGGTCAGATGAATTTTTTGAAAGATCATTCTGGAATCCCAAAGTACAGCTTTACAATTTGCTTTTCCACTGGGTATAGCAGGCCTTCCTGAAAAACCATTTTTTTTATTTACTTAACTTTATTTTTTATATGCATTGGCGTGAAGGTGTCAGATCCCCTGAAACTTTTTACAGACAGTTGTGAGATGGTTATATGGGTGCTGGGGCTTGAAGCCGGATCCTCTGGAAGAGCAGTCAGTGCTCTTAACCACCAAACCATCTCTCCAGCCCCCTGAAACACCTCTTTTTGACCCTTGGTGATTTTGATAATTGGCTTCCCAAGGTATTGGCCTATAGCGTTTCTTGATACTGGCTATCTACCACACACAGTTTTATATTAATGTCAGCCACGTCAGTGTTACTAGGGAGTGTTACATGTCTAACATTAGGTACTGTGATAAACCAGTTGATTCAGAAGTGATTTTTGATATGAATTGCCAGGAATCATCACATGCTTTCTATTTTTAAAAACACTAGTTACAGATGATTGAGAAATGTAGACAGAACATGGAAATGTCCAGAACAAAATCTCAGATAATTTCTTTCCTATCGTTATAGGAAACATGACTTTACATCCCTAAATAATATTTTGTCATTAATAAAACTAGTGTTATAACCAGAACATTAATTATATATGGCAATCTTGAGGATTAAACAAGATTATATCATTTTTGAAATTAATTTAAGATTTGTTTTATTTTTAATTTTTTTAATATGAGTGTTTTCCCTTCATTCTGTAAGTGACAGGCATCTGCAGATGCCAGAAGAGGGTATTAGATCCCCTGGAATTGTAGTTACAGCTAGCCTTTGTGAGCCACTGTGTAGGTGGGATCTCGGTCTTGGCTGTCTATAAGAGCAGTGGGTGTTGTTTACTGCTGAGCTATTACTCCAGTCTCCAAATTACCCCTTTAGTTGAAAATATTTAAACAATTGTTAAACTTGATATTTGGATTAGAATTCATTTTAAACACAGATATAAAACCTAAAAGTTGTATTTAGTTTCATAGAATTTGAAAGGATTGATTTATTATAACTCAAAACTGAGAGAAGCCTGCTTAAGTGTGTTCATATTCATTTGGAATACAGAAAATCTGCCTTCCATAGGCCCACAAAAAGTACTGAGAAATGACAAAGATGAATATTCCATGCTAAGTTTTTAGGATGGGAAAGCAGAAGTTTGGAGTTTCTTACTGTTTGTTTTTTTTTTAACCTATATAATGCATATATAATACATAAGCAAATCAAACATTTCATTCCATTGCTTTGATGAGTTTAGCAACTCAGTTCCATTTGGTAGTTTTTATAGAGCCTATGAAACTATTAGAAACTATTACATTATGAGAGCTCCAGCATGAGGTTAGTAAGATTCCCAAGCAGCAGTAGCAATGACTACATGAGAAATCACCCATGCTCATAGCTGGCAAGTTTCTCTGCAAATATTATATGAATGACTTAATTAGTACCTAATAAATGTTAATGAGGTATTTTCCTTTCATGTGTTTGTATGTGTGTGATATTTGCACATTTATGTGATGACATATGTATGTGGGAAGTTATATGAATGTGAGACCCCATCACTCTTCTATTTTCTTCTTTTGAGACAGGGTCTCTCAATCGAAGTTAGAGCTGAGTCTTGTCTTAGTTAGTTTTCCTAACCAGCATCTATCTCCTGGGATTCCCTGTGTCTGATTTCTAGTCTGGAATTATAGGTAGGCTGCCACATCTAATTGACAGTCACCGGGGACTTGAATTCTAGTCTTCTTAGCTTATGTGCTAAGTACTTTAACCAGGAAGCCAGCTTTCTAGCCTCCATGAACATTAATATATTACAAACACTTTGAATGAAGGTTCACTGGAAATCCTTCCCTCAGGTTTTATAGTCAAACTGATTATGTCCATAAAAATCCAAAGAAAAATATATATCAAAATTTGTCCTATTTTATCATTAGAAGATCAAGTTTAGCTGCATATGCTAGCATGCTCCTTTAATTCTAACATTCAGGGAGCAAAGGCAAACAGATTGCTATGAGTTTAAGACAACTTGGTCTATTTAGTAAATTTCAGGCCAGCAAGGGCTGCATAGTGATGTCTCAAAATCTATAAATATCCCCATTGTTATTCCATAGGAATTGTAAAGGTATATATTTTTATTCTATTCTCCATTTATTCTCTTCTGCTTTTGTTTCCCATTGGGTTTAGGTTGTAACTTAAGTCATGCTTTTCTTTGGCATGTATCATCCATGGCATGGTTCCCAGATATTAAGACTTACTCTAAGAATAAATATCAAAGCCGGGCGGTGGTGGCGCACGCCTTTAATCCCA
>NW_004949099.1:18853742-18855530 GCF_000317375.1 Microtus ochrogaster | reverse complement strand
GGATCTCTGTGAGTTCGAGGCCTGCCTGGTCTACAAAGGGAGTTCCAGGACAGGCTCCAAAGCTACAGAGAAACCCTGTCTCAAAAAAACCAAAAGAAAAAAAAAGAATAAATATCAAATGTGGCTTTTGCATCTGAGTTTAGAAATGTATGTCCATAACTCTAACACTGTAAAAGAAAAAGTCAAAAGACTATAGGCCCAGGCCATAAAGCAAATTCAAGGCTAGCCTGATCTACATAGATACTGTTATTAAAAAACAAACAAAAAACCAAAAAGCAGAACAGAGAAATAATGATGATAAAAATCTAAGGGTTACAAAGACTGGAGACACAGTCAGTAGTTCAGGTCTTGTGTGATAAACACAAATTCCTGTTCTTGAAACCAACCTTGAAAAAAAGCCGCCAAATGAGGTATTTGCATAAACACGGACAAATAAAAACAAAGGAAAAGAAAATTGGAAACTAAAAACAGATTCTAGCAGGAATCAATACTCAGTTCTTTTCAGAGATGGTGACTCTATGAAACAGCAAAGAAAAGTCTAGATTGTATATATTAAAATTCATTTGAATCTCTACATATAGAAAATGTACCATTTCTTTGTTTTCTTGGATTATGCCTTTGTGGATTGAGTCACCTATGGATCAGAATCATTAAAAATAAATTTATCTCTATTGATCATGACAAAACATTATTTTAATTATTCTCTAAACAAAGTTCAGAACAAAACTAGCCATGCAGCATTTATATTATATTAGGTACTCAAAGAAATTTACTTATGAATCACAAGGTACCAAGAGATGCATGCTGGTTATAAAAAACATTGCATCACTATACGTAAAAGACTTTAGGATGAACAGATCTGGTTATGTTAGGTGTCTTAAAATCAATCCCTCTTGGAAGCTGAGGAGTAAGCACACACACACACACACACACACACACACACACACACACACACACACACGTCTTATGTTCTTCAGTATTACAACATTATATAAATCAATTTCAAGAACACTGCAGTTTAAAATATAAAGTACAAGACAATTTATTATAGAAACTGATTTCATAACCAAAGGACAGAGAATTTTTATGCATAAATTTATCAACCCTTGTAGGAAAAGGAAAATAAATTGGAATATATTGATTTTAGAAGGTTCTGTTCATCACAGACATAATTAAGAAAATAAAAGACAGGTCACACAGTAGATGTTTTTCCCATGTATAACAAGCAAAGTGGTCTTATCTAGAATCAATTACTGTGAAAAAGAAGTCAATAGAATTGAAAATTAGGAAAAATAACAGCAAGAATCATCAAGAATGCAGAACAAAATATTGTCAATAAGACTATAAATTAATGAAATCATAAAGTAGTATTGCCTTTTGCTTATTTTTTGTTTGTTTGCTTTTGTTTTTCTGCAGAGACTTTCTCTGTATATGTATCTCAGGCAGGCAGAAATACTGAATTCAGCGTCTGTGTTCTCACTAGGACTATACATTTTGATACCTGGTCCAGCTAGTGTTATCTTTAGAAGTGTCTATGTACACATGAGTGCTCTTGGATTCTGCTTTATGTATGAACAATAGAGAAGTGTATACAGGAACATATGAAAAGATTCATTGATGTCAGAGTTAATATTGATGGTTGATAGGGTGAGATCTAAACACTCAGGAGACACACCTCTGTACAGATTTGAGAGGAATTTCTATATTGGTTTAACTAAGGTGGAGACACCTACTCTAAACATAAGTAGCACTGTTACATAGGTTGGTATCCTAGACTCAATAAAAGAG
>NW_004949099.1:18814404-18853642 GCF_000317375.1 Microtus ochrogaster | reverse complement strand
AGAGAGAGAGAGAGAGAGAGAGAGAGAGAGAGAGAGAGAGAGAGAGAGAGAGAAACCAAGCTGACCATTGACATGGGTCTCTTTCTGATCCTGATTGTGGATGTCATGTAATCAGCAGCTTCAGACTTCTGCTGCCACCACACCGTTCCCAACGATGATATACTACATCCCCAAACTATGAGCCCAAAGTAACCTCTTATTTCTTCAACTTGCTTTTGTTGAACATTTGGTCACAGCAGTGATACGGTGAGAAAAGAAACTAATGCAGGAGGTAGATAAATTGTTGATACTAAGTTATAGATAATTGCTCTAAAAAAAACTCAACCTACAAACATAACTGTTTAAAGGATCATTATTTTATTTTTTCATTTTTTGAGACAGTGTGTCTCTGTAACTTTGGAGCCTGTCCTGGAACTACCTCTTATTGACCAGACTTGTCTCAAACTTACAAAGATCCGCCTGCCACTGCTTCCATAGTGTTGGAATTGAAGGCATGTGCACCACCACCTGGCTAAAGAATCAAAACCTGACATAGATTATACAATTTTAACATATAAAAGTTGAAAAAGCAGGGAATTTGGCTTAATGGGTAACACACTTACCACATAAATATGAGGACCTCATTTGAATGATCAGAGCCCACATAGAGTCAATCATAATAGCCAGCATGTCTAACCCCAGTCCTCCTCTTAAATTGAGACAGGACACTCCTTAGAAACTTGCTGGCATCAAACAACATAAAGGCTCAATCAAGTTAAGACAGATGGGAGATGAGAATTGGTACCCGTCTTTTATATGTTCTCTGGCCTTCACATATAGGAACACACATATACTATGAACACATCGTAACCATTTATACACACATTGTATATGCACAGAAAGGGAATTTTTAAAAATTCTTACGTATAAATGATCAACTGACATATAAATGAGGCTCATCTTTCAAAAAGGAAGAAGATTTTGAAGGAGAAAAGTACTGAGAAGGTTGTCGAAGATGTTGGAAATATTCTCTATCTATACTTCTTTTAGTCGAGTGACATTGAGTGTGATTTATTTTTTTAATATTTTCTGTAAACATCATGCTTTGTAAGAAAGGATCATGTAAATTAATCATTTAAAACAATAAACATTTCCATGGGAGTCTTTTAAGTCTATTATCATTAGTTGTTTTTTTAAACAGCAGATCCTAATTTAGATAATACTGGATATATATTCAAAACAAATGCTACCAAAAAATTCATCCTATCCTTTAAAGCAAGTGAGAACTTCATTACAATGTAGCATTTCATCATTCCCCAGAGATACATTCTCATGAGCTATGAACATAACTAGCCCAAAGCCATTTGTCCAGTGAGTCATCAGCAAGTCTTTTCTCTTCCCTATTTCTTCTGCAGCTTAACAAATAAGAAACTCTCAGTTTTGACGGGATGAATCTCTTACTTTATAATATCTTCCTCTCCCACCATGATTCTTAGCTCATGCAGCTTAAACGTGCAATTTTATTAAAATGGAGCATAAAGATTAGGCCCTGCTGAACATAAGTAGAGAAAGGCATTGGGAGAGGTTGAATTTCAAAAAAAATAAGTATCAGTTTTGATAAGACACATAAATAGATTTCCAGCAGTGATGATGTGGGGGAAAATGAGGGTAACACATTGGATAATCTACATTCCTGTTGATTTTTAAGATAAATACGATAGGAATGAGCTGTAATTTAACCGTGCATCTCTCACAGCCCATTTGTTTAAGATGTGGATTATTTTTAAAGACAAAGTTTTCTCCTTAACATACCAATTGGCAGCAATGTTATTATAGCATTAACATAAATTTAGAACACTAAATCCGTTGTAATATGATAGCACTGCTTCAACTTTATAATGAAAAGCATTGCTAATTTGTCAACTTTCTTTCACTTATGAAACTAGAGAGAAACATTTCTCCTTGTACGTGTTCATGTCATTCTCTTCTGCAAAAGCGATGTTAAAAGGCATTTGGCATTTTCATTGATAATTGGGTATGCATTAGCCACTTAATGCACACTTTACAATTACCAGAGTCTTTGCGATTTCCAAATGCATTTTTGAGTGTTATTTTTAAAAAGTTCTTTTCCTGGGACTTAATTTTATTTTCCAGATATAAACGCACTTTATCACCATGAGTATCGTGTGTAGTTTGGGCTGCACTTCAATGACATTTAGAATTGATCAGGTCCCAAATGCTTTTTTTTATTTTTGTTTATCAATATGAGAGTCCTCCAGTTTAAGAAATAATGAGACACATAACTTGCAAGTTTACAAGTGCCTTGAAATCCTTTTGGAGTCAATGATCTTTAGATTAAGATTCTACATACTGTTGTATAACTGTTTATTTTTCAAATGTGTGTATGTGTGTGTGCATGTGAATGTATCAGGTGTATATGGTTTCTTGCGGATGTCAGGATGATTCCAGTGGCGATTCCTCAAGTGCTCTAAGTTTTTATTTGAGACTAAGCCATTGCCATGAATTCACTTAGTAGGCTTGGCTGGCTACACAGCAAACCCCAGGGATTTATCTGTGTCTCTGATTCTTTAATGTTGACACGTGTCATCACATCCTGGTTTTTTTGTTTTGTTTTGTTTTGTGTGTTTTTTTTTTTTTGGAGTTTGAACTCTGATTCCCATGCCTAAGAGGGAACAATTTCCCTATTAAGCTACTTTCCTAGGCCAGTGTTTCTTTGATTCATGAGGATTCTACTTTCTAAATAAATACACACTATAAAAAATATCTCACAATGTACACATGAGAAATTCAGAGCCTGTAAACGCTGAGTGACCTTGGGCAGGGAGCATAGTTGTATCACCTTGAAATTCTCTATCTGTAAAATATGGTTTAGAATAGTTTACAGGTTCAGAATAATGATGAATGGCTTGGTGGGTATAAAACCTTTTGCATTCCTCTGGAAAAATGATGATGGCTGTAAATGTCTACATGTTTATGGTGATTTAAAATGAACTGTTATTACATGTTAAGCCTGAAGCATTCAAAGTTGGTTCTGGGATATGATGCAGGATTCTGTAATCTCACCACATAAGTTAAATGAACTAAGGCTTGGAACACCCCTAAACATGTATAACTTTGGTATTAATAATTTTAATATCTAAAGCTAACATAGTCAAGGAAAATGTATGGTGCATTTCAAATTGCCTTTATGAGCAGCAGCTTCAAAATTCTGGTCATGAATCAAATACTTGGTGTTAGAATGAATAATGAAAAGCAAATTCTGGCCTGTTAACAGTGCGGAGCGAGGCTATGGGTAGCCTTGCTATTTTCATCTAACAACAATCTATCCATTACCCTTGCCCTCTGGTCTGTGTGTATTTGATATCTAGTCCCCTATTCATCTTATATGAATTGGGCAATGCCACTACTCTCATTTTACACATGAGTTAACTCTGGGTACAATGTCATAGTGCAGACAGTCTTCAAAAACAGGTAGCTTGCTTTGGTACCTATGTCCACTGTATTGTCATCTGACTTTCCCAAGTTTTCTCAGAGGCTCACAGTCTCATTCAACTGTCCCATTGCATAAAGGAGAACAAAGTTCCTTTTCAGCCACAGCCAAGAAGAATTGTCATTTCTCAATCCAGTGTTTTGCTTCTTTCATCATGCTCAGTCTCTCCTTGCCTCTTCCATGAGGTTCTGGTCACACACTTTTCCTGTTGAATCGCAATGTCCTACTTTACCTAGTTTCTGTGTTGAGATCAGAAACATCCATCTCATGCTCAAATCAAATCACTTCACATTTGGTTGACATTCTTAGCTCTTTCTCCAACCTTAGCTACTGCCTAGTAAGGGTATTGCTCAGTAACTTGAAGTCCACCTCTTATTTCACCTTATAAGATTTCTTGAAGCAGTGCCGAGTACAGCAGGGGAGGGATCCTATATCCCACTCTCTCTGAATATTGATTTATTTTTTCTGTGCTTATGGGCAAATGAGTTCTTTATTCCCTTTTGAAATGAGGATTTTGAGCCTATCAGAGGCTTTACCATAAAAAAGAAGAGAGTCATTTTGCATAAATCTCAATAGTATGTACTACGCATGGGTAATTTTTTTCTCTTTTTGTATTATTTTGTTTAGAATTTTACTTAATTACTTGTATTTTTTTGCTCTGTAAAAATAGGAGGTATCTGCCAGCATTAGTTCTACCATTTAGTCTCTAGAACCTAGTATTATGTTTAAGACATCTAAGAACAAGTATAAACAGGTGGTGGCCAGATTAATAAATGTAGAATCAATTTGAAGGCTTTCAAGTTGCCTTTCCTTCTGCACTGAGAGAAGAAATGTATTTGAAACATATCATCTATGATTAAGTATGAAATACAACAGAATCCAAAAGTTTTAGCATGATTTCATGCTAAGTGTCTATATATTTTATTGACAGATTTCTAAAAGCAGATACTAAAAACCTGCTAAACACAGTTTAGTAAATTTTTAGGTTTCTTTCCTAACACCTATCTCAGTTTCTCAGGACGGTATTTTAAATGGCAGACAGAGATCCCAATACCCCAGTGGAATACAGGAGTACAAAGCAATTCATTAGCATACACATGAAAGAAGGAAATTCACCTATAGCCTTTGCCAACAAAACCCTTGAGAAATAGGAAAATTTAAAGCAGCTACAAGTTGCTTCATGAGTCAATCTGGATTTATCACTCTGGAATGCTGGGGTGAAAGATAAGAGGTGACAAGGGACAGAATTTCCTCTCAGAGTCAAATTTGGAGGGGGTTGGGTAGGGTGGGACTATATTAGAATATGCCTGAGTACTTGCCAGAACAGAGTCCTATGCTAAGAAAGGTTGTCACGGACTTTTGTGATCAATAATGTAAAACATGTCTAAAAGCAGCGGTGAATGATTTGTTAAGACTGAAGACATATTTGCCCTATTTTATAATAGGCACTTTTTAAAAACATAGGCCACATTATCAGGAAGTTTTCATGTTGAGATGTCATAAGGCAGAGAGTTATAGGACATATCTAAAATAAGTTTAGGTTGTACCTTCAGACTGCTACCACTAAGATAAAAGTTGTAAGCAAAAATCATCAGTTACCTAATATATACCTGCAGTTCCTCACATGAACACAGTGCGGTCAGAAGGGTGCTTATAAGTCTATTGAATCTGCAGGCCTAGTTGATGCTACAGCAAACTACCAAAGACAGTACACAAATGCAAACATCTTCCTTTTGATGTATAACTTGATTCTGACTTTGGTAAATATGTATAAGTGGGGATTCTGGATAAATTTTTGACATGTGAGAAAACCAGTTGTCCAACAATTTGATAGTGAATGACATCTGTCTTCCTTGGGGTTGCTTAAAGGTAGGATCTGGGGGTGGGGGAATTTAAATGAATAAGATCAACTGTACCTCATGTATGAAGCTATCAAAATAAATAAACAAATAAATAAAGTTGAGATAAAAGCAGCTAAAATCTCACATGGTTACAAGTTACCTACTTGGTAGCTTGACTTGGTTGTGCTGACAAAAATAACATTGGAAGGAATAACAGAGTTCTTAAAAATAATTCTGAAAAAGGGAAAGTTCATTAAATTTTTCAGAAGAGATGAATTAGTGGAAAGCTCACAGAAGAAGACAAAAATGGGGGAGCATTGATCAAGGACAGATAGGCCTGCTCTTCTCTGTGTCTCACCTCATCCTCTGGACAGAGCTGGAGTGTTAAATACACAGAAAAGGAAGCTGCATAGCTGGGACAGGATGCATCCTTCATGATACACAAGTAGTGCATGAGCTACTACACTATGATCCCCAAAGCATATTAGGCAGCTTATTGCCTTACAGATATTCATTTTTAAAATTATTTAGAAAATACACTGCTTTTTTTGAACCTGAAATGAAGAAAGAGGTTGCCCTTGACTTCTATAGAGAGTTCTTTCTGTAAAGGGGTCAGAATGAGGAGCATTAATTTTAGAAAGAAAGTTTTTCTTTTTCTAAATAAAAATAATTAAAATGTGTTTGTTAGCAACATACCTTGAGAAAAACCATAATCTTGTAGGTTTTAACCATATATTCTATAAAATAGAGACAAAAGAAATATCTGACTTTGCTGTTATATGCCAGTTCAACAGAGACTTTAAATATAAAGAGTGTGGATCTTTTACATAGGTAGGGAGAGCTTGTGGGAGTGGGATGGTTGAGATGGAGGAAGGGCGGATATGGAAGCAGGGAAGGAGATACCATAATTGAAGGAGCCATTTTGGTGTTGGCAAGAGGCTTGGCTCTGGAGGGGTTCCCAAGTGTCCACAGGAATGACCCCAGCTAGGACCCTGGGCAGTGAAGGAGAAGGTGCCTGTACTGGCCTTGTCCCATAGTCAAACTGATGACTATCTTGAATATTACCATTGAACCTTCGTCTAGCGAGGGATGGAGATAGAGACAGAGACTCACATTGGAGCACTGGACTGAGCTCCCAAGGTTCAGTTGAAGAGTGGAAGGAAGGAGAATATGAGCAAGGAAGTTAGGACCATGAGGGGTTGGTCCACCCAATGAGACCGTGTGCCTGAGCTAATGGAAACTCACCAATTCCAGCTGGACTGGGACTGAATGAGCATGGGATCAAACTGGACTTTCTGAATGTGGCTAACAATTGGGCAGACTGAGGGGCCAATGATAATGACATAGGGATTTGTCTCTACTGCATGTACTGGCTTTTGGGGATCTTATTCTATTTGGATGTATACCTTCCTAAGCCTGGATATAGGAAGAGGCTTGGACTTCCCACAGGACAGGGTACCTTACCCTCTCTTAGGACTGGAAGGGGGTGGGAGGAGGGTCTGTGGGGGAGCTGGAGCAAAGTAGAAGGAGGGAAGGAAGTGGAAAATTTGATTTGTATTATTTATAAAGTATTTAAAAGGAAAAAAATAAAAATAAATAAATAAAACTATAAAAAATAAAGAGTATGAAAAGCAAGGACTAGGTAATGACTGTTGTGGTAATTTGGTCCTCAAAACTTTGATGAGATTGAAGACTTGATAGTTACAAATATAATCCTCATGGATTTTAACTAAAGATATATCAGGTATAAGCCTAGATTCTGCAGGAAAGGATAGCTATTTTGAATAATATCTATAAAAATGCTTATTAATTATAGTCTGAATATCCAAGATGTATTTCTTAATTGATAAATATTCCAATTTATATAATTTTTGTTATTGTTAGGATTAGCAACTTCCTTTTTATTTTAGACAAAAGGGGGGAAATGTTGTGGGAATTCAGTCTGAAAACCACTTGTATTGTGGTTGCTTTTACTAGTGGATGTGGTTTTCTATGGAGATATGTGACTCAATTAAACCTCAGGGGAAGTGTCACATGGAAGGTTAGTGGCCTTCCCTGGACCTCCTTGATCTCCCTTTGGAATGAGAGGATCAGCAGCTGAAGCAGCAGCAGCATTGCAGCTTTGTTTTATGTGTCCTTTATATTTTGTACCTGTTTAAAAAAAAACTGACTTAATCACATAGATCCCTCCCTCTTTAAATAAAACCCTATCACACAAAGACACCACATGCTCTGCTTAAGATTCAGAGAAATCAAGCTAGAATTGAACTAGAAGGTCACTCCCTGCTGGCTACCCTTCTAGTGCCTGATGCTGCTATCCAGTCTGCTGGGAGAAAATTTTCACTAACTGTCATACCCAGCTGTGGGTCCTATGTGCAATGCTACTGATTGCCCAGGCTACCAGTGCTCACTGATTAAATAATGGTGGGCCTGTTCTGGGGATTATCAGTTACTATCTAATTGGATTGGAAACTTCAGTCACAGGGAAGAATTTATAGTTGGTACTGTAAACTCAGCAGAAAGCCAGTGTGGCTGAGGAGGTCATAGGCCCTGGTGGGAAAACTCTTGTTCATTTTGTTTGTTTGTTTTTTGTTTTGTTTGTTTTGTTTTTGTTGTTAAATGAATATGATACATCTAACAATGTTCCTTTTAATTAACTATCTTCATAGCCCTAGATACATGCTTCTGTCAGATTAGTTTAGATGAACTTGTCATGTTGGGCAGTGGTAAATATAAAGATTAATTGTTTTTTTTTGTTTGTTTGTTTTTTGAGACAGGGTTTCTCTGTGGCTTTGGAGCCTGTCCTGGAACTAGCTCTGTAGACCAGGCTGGTCTCAAACTGACAGAGATCCACCTGCCTCTGCCTCCCGAGTGCTGGGATTAAAGGCGTGTGGCATCATCTCCAGGCATAAAGATTAATTGGTAAAAATGTTGAGAATTAAGTGATTGCTGAATTCTCAGTCATACATGAGAGACCTTGTATCACATCCCTTCAAGGCTCAGGAGACATGAGAGAAAAAGGGGTCAAATAGAATGTAAGTCCAGAGGAAAGGTGGACAATTGTGCAATACTGTCTTCTGGCTGTTGAACTCTGAACTCTTATCTGCTATGATTTATTATGCAAGACATGGACAATATTGTGTACCTCACAGAACCACAGTTTCCTGAAGATTTATAGGCAATTGGTGGTTGAAAAACAATGGGGATATTTGTTTCACTTGCATAGCTACTGGTAAGTTGCCCATACTTTATAAATAAGCCATCATTTAAGCTTATGCAAACTTAAATGAAACTCATTATGCTATAAACAAAGGTATTAGAACATATGGGGGATGAGTTGGAACTGAAAAGGAAATAACAGTAGTATGGGAGGATAAAATAGAGAAATAAAGAACTAAATATGATCATTTATAGATAAATGATTCATGGGTGTGCATGAATCTCAAATTTAAAACCACTTTTCTCTTTAATCAATGTATGCAAATAAAAATACTAAATGAATTTGAAATATAAGAAGAAACTTTAGATACAAATAAGAAGAGTTTTCTATGTGAAATAATAATTTAAAATATAAGATTATATATGTGTATATGTATATGATATATATATTTGTGTATATGTATGTATATATGTATATAATGTTTGAACGTGTTAGAGAATCAATGAAATTGGGAATTAGAGATATCATTTCTTAATTGTTTATGTGAATAAAAACCCTCACACTCATATTCCAGGTAAACCATGTTATTTTCATGTATGTTGAATGATGGTGAGTGTTTCAATCTGTAAATTTCTCACCAGAAGGTTATTGTGAAAACAGACCTAATTGTGTTCTGTTGGATACAAGTTGAGTTTGGGAATGACTTTATCTGAGATTCCAACATTTGACCAGTGTTGTTATTCAGCCAATAACCTTTCCAGTCAAACAGCCATTGTTAATTTAAGAAGATGATAAAGCATACAAGAATGAAGAAACTGGTCATGAAGTTCAGAAACGTTTCATTGGGTCAGAAACTATTCTTTCTGTGTTATATTCTTGAAGCCCTTCAACTGTATGCAACAGGAATCCTTTCAGACACTGCATCAGTATAAGTATTATGCAGAATGCAAAATACTTGGGCTTTTTCTATCTCCTCAAAATGTCAGTCTTAATGCCTACAATCTTTTAGTCTGCAAAACAAAGTTCAGTTACTGAATATGGGAAGACCAACTTTTTGCATGGATAGTAGTGAAAGTTTGTGTTGTTTCATACGTGGTTCCCGTGTGTGTACATTTTGTGATGCCTGGAGGTTGGCTTCAGGCTTCTTCCTCATTTTCTTCCCAAATGATTTTTTGACTCATGATCTCTTACAGAATACGGAGCTGACCAAATAGACTAGATGAGCGGGCTAGCAAGCCTCAAAGATCCTCTTGTTCTACCTCCTTAGACTGTAATTACAGGGCTATTTCAAGACACTCAGCTTTTTTTTTTTCTATGGGTGCTCAGGTTTTGACTCAGATCCTCAGGTTTACACAACAAGTACAGTAGCCATTAACCATTAGGCCAGCAATGGAAAAAGAATAATGGAGATATAGCCAAAGAACTGACTTATCTCACTTATGCAAGTAAATAATCTAACTTCTTTTTAGTTTAACGTTTTTTTTTCCCATTTTGGCAAAGATAAGAATATATTTATTTAGGAAAAGTTTGAAATAGATGTGTTTCTTTAAGCCAAAATATAACTTAAAATCATAGAGATGATTTTAAACTACTTTTTAGGGTGCAAGCAATTAAGAAGAAATGTGTGGCTATATGAACTACAGTGTTGTCCTTACAGGTGTAAACACTCAAGATTTATTTAATTTGTTTATATGTTTGTCTCTTTTTGAGACACTCTTAGCACTCAGGTAAGGCATTGCAAGCCTCCACCACTATGACAGGGCCTGATATTTGATAAATAATGCAACAGAAACTTGGGAAATTCCAAACAAATATTCTGGCTGTATAAAATTTTCTTTGGAATTTGTCAGTGTATGGTCTGATTGCAATGTTCTGGGATGTCCACCTTCCAAACAAACCAGTCTCTAACAGCTGCATATTTCTGTAGGGGATGTGTATAGTATATAGTATATTTTCAAGTGATTCTCTAAGATGAATTCAGAAATCAACTGTAATGATTATTGGGTATTATATGTACATAATGTATAAGCAGGCTCTGTGCCAAGCATTGCACCTCCAAGCACCTTGTGTAGATCATGTGATCTCTGGTGCAGAACACGCTTGATAACATATCTGCAGGGTAGGATAAGATGCAAACACAATCTTTAAATTTGTTTTTCGAAAGTTATAGACATCATAGACATTTCCCTGAGCCACGAAACAGCAACAACTAACATTCAGTTCCCTACTTATTTAGAGTGCAGAGAGTCATACCAGGGAGAAATGCAAGCCTTCTACTTTGTCCACATTGTGAGATATAATTACTCTCAAAAAAAGCTTTCACTGAATCCAATATGAAGCATTTTAGTCCCTGGAAACACTATATATACAGGATATAAGAAGCAGTGTCTATTGTTCATCTGCTAATGTCCCCAAATGTCACAAAGGTAATTACTTGGATGACATTTATGTGATGCAGCTGGACATTGTTACAATTAATACAAAGCCTGCCTGTGGCAACCACTTTATTTCCACCTACATATCACTGTGGGTGTATGATCGCTGTTCCTAGAGAAATGCCCGTCTGCCCCACATGACACTACTGCCGTGGGGTTGCTTTCTGTACTGTTCACACTAACACTTTATTAAAAGAAAGGGCAGCAATATTATATGTGTGATCTTAATATTGGCAGGTGGTACTTCTAAGAGTACTTCACAACATATAATTAACAAAAAATATTTTTTACCTAAAAACAATAATAGATTTTCATTATCCTTAGGAACCTAGATTTATAAATTACACAACCAAAACTTTTTGTGCATATAAAATTCCATTTGATTTCAAAGAGCAGGTTACTGAAAAAAAAATCTATCTTTTTGGCCCAATATAGCTACATCATTAGACTATTTTCTAGGATATATATTGAGTATGGAATTTTCCCACAAACTTACATGCAAACTGTAGTTTTGCTTTCCTACTCAGAATGGTGCCCACAGGATTGGTGGCCAGACACTGGTATGTGCCAATATCTTGATCTGTGCGGGGGCTGCTGATGGCCAAACTGCCTCCATCTAATCTATAGTGATAAGTCATGCTGAAGTCAATATCTGTGCCATTTTGTTTCCACCTTCAAAGATAAAAAAGAAATAAAATTACATATATAATATAAAGAACAAAATGCTATTTATCATAAAATCATACAACTTTAATTCCTATAAGCATAAAATAAGCAAACAAAAACAAAACAAAATACATGATTACCTATTGGGAGACCTCTGTAATTTCACATGTTCTGTGTTTTGTGTTTAGTGCTGGGGTTTGAACTAGGACTGACCTCACATATTCTTCCTGTGTGCTGTACCACTGGGCTTCATCTACAGACTCATTTTAACTTTTTTTTTTTTTAAATCTTCAGACATGTTCTCACCAAGTTGCCCCAGCGAACCCAAACACACTCTAAAGCCTTGACTAGCTTGGATGGAGCTTACAATTCTCTTGTATTACTGTAGCTCAAGCTAAGATTATAGGGTTATGCTACCAAGCCTGACAAATACAACTGTTCTGGGGCCATTGATGCAAACTGATAGGTTGTTTAAAAGTCCTTAACCTTTTATAAGTTACAATAACTCACACACAAGAAATCAGAAAGGTATTAGGGCTCTTAAAATGAGAAATAAAAAATTATACATCAGTTAATAATTCTGACATCCATTTCTTTAGAGATTTTTCGAATAATGTATACCATACCCGAATCCTCACAATTGACACTGCAAAACTGAATGTCAGAAATGACTTAGAAACAGAAACCCAAGAAGGCTACATTACATCCAGCACAAAGAACGCCAGCAAAGATCTGACAATGCCCATTCAAGGCTGATAACAAAACAATAATAACCCGACAGCTTCAAAATGTGATTGTCTTTGTGAGTCTGCCACTTGGAAAATTAATCACATTGAAAATATTTCAATGGCACTTAGGAAAGCCAACCTAAAATTATATGCCAGCACAACAAATACAGCTTGAGAATATTTTTTTTTGATTTTAAGAAGCCAAAATCTCTCAAGTTAGCTAATAGTCAACAGTCCTTTGGTGCATGAATTATCTACTTATAAAAGGGCATTAGCACTATTTGGAAGGAAGCCTAAATAGCTTTAGAGGACTTCATTTGGTCTTTTCAAGACAGTAAATATAGACTCACTACCTCTTACTAGATTTACTTCTTGAATTGGAAACATCCCAACATCATGTTTTAAATTATAAACATTGCACATCAATGAAGTATATCTCAAAGTTATAATTTGTATGTAGTCATTTAAAGCATTTATGGAAATAGGCATTTAAAAGTAATGAATCGTAACTCATACTTGTAGAGGTAGAAAAATACAGAGATTAAAAAAAGCAAAATTTCTCTTTATTCACTGTCAGGATCATGCTAGAGGGCCTATAACTCTGTATTATCACATACACAGTCATTCAACATAGCACTTTTATGAAACTGGGGTTTTCGGGAGCAACTCCCTAATCACAGACAGAACCGTATATTTAATGCTAGGTTTAATTAGGAGTTTCCAGGATAAAAATGACAGCAAGTAAGAGCTGAAGTTTGTAGTTAGTGAAAACTCAGCGGGACTGGCCATGTTTTCACTGATGACTATGTGTCTCTAGGAAAAAGTAAGTAACTTTCTTAGGGTCCCTGGGAAGTGACCTCTGACATGAAAACTCTATGCTTAGTTGAAAACTAGGAGGGCAAGGGAAGATGTGAAAGCCCTTCAGCTTCTGCTATTGACTCTAGATTTTAGGGTAGTGGTTCTCAACCTTCCAGATACTACAACGATTCAATACAGTTCCTCATGTTGTGGTGACCCCAAACCAAAAAATTGTATTTGTTGCTACTTAAGTTATCTACTTTTCTACTATTACAAATCTTAATGTAAATACCTGTGTTTTCTGATGGTTGACCCCCCCTACACACCCATGAAAAGTCCTTAGACTTCCAAAAATATGTCATGACTCACAGGATGAGAACGTCTGCTTTAGGGTATTTGTCCTGAGCCTGCCACTAATGGCCTGTTCCTATATGATGTACCCAGTTCTCAAATCATATTTTAGGGTATATGCCTCCCTAGTTATGATTTTTTCTATTAATAGTGAAATTATATTTAAAATGTTTTGTTAGGATGGGTAAATGTGAGAAAGGAATGGCATTCTCCAAAGTTATTTTGAATACCATTAATTTGGGGGATGGCTTTGTGACAGTTCACTGGAGAAAAATCTGACTAATGCTTACTAAAATAGAAAAGAAATACAAAACTGGGTACTCCTCCATACGATTAAAGATATAAAGTGATGACTCAAATATTAATTATTCAGAGGACTTGAACCGATCCCATCAACTTTATAATGATTTGGCCCCCTCCTGCGTATGTCAACTTCTTTTTAATAAAATGAAGATGAACAACAGCCATCAAGAGTCCATCTATACAGCTTGGTTTTCCCAGCACTTTTCCAGTAATAATGTGTACATACTGCTTCTTGCCTGTGCTCTTAGGACACAAAACATAGAAAACTTTTCTTCCAGCCGGGCTGTCTCAAGATACCAATATCCCTCTTGATCTCAATGCAAACCTGTCTTTTTTCATTCACTTACAGGGCATGGTCTCCGACCTCAGTGTTCTCTATCATGTTCAAAGAGAAGGGTATACCATACTTAGTTTGCCAGCTCTCTTTAATTTTGGAATCAATCACCGGAATAACTGCTGTCATCATTACATGCTCCTAATTAAGCGCAGTAATTGTTTTTCAACACAAATTCAAAGTTGTTGGCTTAGCTGCAGCAAATGAATTTTTCACAGTGGTCCTGTAATCATTCTAATCACTGTGGTACAATGATTATTAAACTGTGCATATAGATCAGAAGTTCAGCTCTGGGTGTGGGCTTTGTCCTAATTAATATGCTTAAATAAATGGAGAAATAGTTTTACTTCATTAACGTGACTGTCAGACATACTTTCCTGAGAGCATTATATAGCCAAGCAACTTTTCCTATGACACAAGCTAGAAAATGTGTGTCGAGTGAATATTTTATGCACGAGAATTAACACATTATTTCTAGGAGATGTGATGAATTTGAACTGGAATATGATCCTTTTACTAAGGAATATCTTTCACAACTAAGTAGTTGAGACCTGACTGGATAATATGACTAAGAACTCTATTTGCTTTCCTTTGGAAATGTGTGGAAATGCAGGCCTTTGTGTGTGATGTCTCACAAATCTGCTCCCGGTTTTCAGTGCTTCTTGCAGGCACCTAACTTTGAGCCCAGCCCCAGATCACTGGAGAAAAACACTAAAATCCACATTCTAGTTTGGCCTGCTGCTGCTATTAGAGACTAAACCTGTTGTCTCCATGTAAAGAGTCCCCTTGTCTGCTTAGTCACAGCTTCCCTGTGCATTCTTGTGTCCGTCCATTATAAAACTGTTACAGCATACACCAGATTTGACTGCAGGAAGTCTTTAGTAGGAAGTGGAGAAGTGTTTGCGGACAGAATGACATCTCCTGAGACTTTACTGACTGTCTTTTCCAGGAGAGGCTAACACTTAAGAGTGGGTTGGTTCTCTCCTGGCTATATGTGGTTAGAAGAAGATTTGTCAGATGGGAGCTGGAGAGATGGCTCAGCAGTTAAGAGCTCTTCCAGAGGTCTTGAGTTCAATTCCCAGCAACCACATGGTGGCTCACAACCATCTGTAATGAGGTCTGGTGCCCTCTTCAGGCCTGCACACAGAAAGAACATTGTATACATAATAAATAAATTTAAAAAAAAAAGTTATCACTGGCATTTCTACTTCTATTGTCTGTGAGAAAGCATATGATGTAGAGAAATAACATATATATATATTTTTTTCCAGATAGAGCATTTGGGATTAAGTTCTCAGCTATCTGACTTTCGTGCACATTCTAGTTATTAGTAATTCCCTCCTACCACTTACTTTGAGTAGCCCACTCTCTTTGACCTTTGCATAGCTCTGTTACTCAGCTTTATCATCTTATGTGTTCCTTGAGCTTTGAAACTATACAAGCAATCCTTCCTCGCTTCTGACTTTATCGTGCTCTTGTTTATAAAAGCATTTGTTTCACTGAGCATGACTTTACTCCAATTACTCTTTAACTATTTCCAAAGATCTGCTTTCAAGATTGCTAATTGCTCCCATGAGTTTCAGTTTACTCTGCTGAATTTACAGAACAACAGCAGAAAGAAGAATATACGCGGCTTTTTTATCCCCTCCACAGAATAACCAATATAACAATACATTTAGGGGAAAATAGAATAAATTTGCTACTATGATCCTAATTAGAACAGTAATCCAAAATCTTAAAGGAGCACATTAAAAATACTCTCCAGGAAAGGCCACTGTCACTCCAGGGAGAAGGGAGTATTTAATAAAAAGAGAGATGATCCTCCAAAGGCTGTCTGTAGGATCGAATTGCCACAGCAACGCATAATTCTTATTTTTAAGTGGAAAGCTCTCATATACTGTTTTTTATTTTGCCTAAATAACCCTGTATGGCCTTGGACTCTGTAATAATAAAGACCTTTTCTCCAGTGAACATTCTACCAAATAATCTAAATTTTATGTTATTATTAGTAAATTGTAAAAAGAAAAAAAAACAAATGTAAACAGAAATGGCAGTGCAGAAACTAGATTTTACAATACACTAGAATCCAATGGGTGAAATACCACTGCCCTTGGCTATATTATCAAGGAAACTGGGACTGTGTCTGGCGTTTAGGCATTAAAAATTTAATTCTTTTCTCATTTAAAGTCTCTTGACCATGAGTGCCTTATCCTGCAAACAGAGGGATATTGAGCACTTTATAAAAATTAGAAATAAGAAGTTAAATTGCTTGCTTCCAGCTTTGTAGTTTACAAATATCTGAGCAACATACACCATTCAGCACTGTTAGAATTCCTAGCCACATTACTTATTTATGTCTTCATTGATGCACTAACTTTCTGAGAAGCCATTGATAAAGGCACTGGGACTTGGTTCTACTGCATGTCCTGGCTTTTTGGGACCCTAGACTATTTGTCTATTTGGATGCAAAGCTTCCTAGGACTGGTTTGGAGGGGGGGTGGGGTTGGACTTTCCAGGGGGCAGGCTTCCCTGCCCTCTCTTAAGGAGGGAGGGGGAGAGAGGAGAGTGAGTCCGGGAGAGGAAGGGGAATGGGAGGAGGGGAGGAACTGTAAATTTTTTGAATGGAAAAATAAATTAAAAAAGGAAAAAATAAACTCTTTCTAAACAGTAGTTTATACTTCTATTTTATACTTCTATGACTATAGCCAAAACAAACATTTTAAATATACTTTACTGGCCTTGGTGAATTCCGGATAGAACATCCTCATTGTCTCAGTGTGTGGGTGTACCCCTCGTGGTCCTGAGTTCCTTGCTCGTGCTCCCTTTCCTTCTGCTCCTGATTTGGACCTTGAGATTTCTGTCCGGTGCTCCAATGTGGGTCTCTGTCTCTGTCTCCTTTCATCGCCTAATGAAGGTTAATATTCAGGAGGATACCTATATGTTTGTCTTTGGATTCACCTTCTTATTTAGCTTCTCTAGGATTGCGAATTATAAGCTCAATGTCCTTTATTTATGGCTAGAAACCAAATATTAGTGAGTACATCCCGTGTTCCTCTTGCCTAGGCAGTTTGGATGTTCACCTTACTAGACCTGAATGGAGGTGGGCGGTCCTTGGACTTCCCACATGTCAGGGAACCCTGATTGCTCTTCAAGCTGATGAGGGAGAGGGACTTGATCTGGGGAGGGGGAGGGAAATGGGAGGCGGTAGCGGGGAGGAGGCAGAAATCCTTAATAAATAAAAAATAAATAAATAAAATAAAAAAATAAATATACTTTACTTATTTAGGTTATATTTAACAAACTTAAAAACATATAGGCATTCAGATATCCCTCCCTTCCCAGAAAACTTTCCTATGGCTTTGATCAACTGAATTAACTTTTAAACTCCAAAACTATAATTTCAAATATGGTGTTGCTAGAAGAATGAATTAATCATATTTTATACAGTCCATTTTTAATTAGATTAAGTTAAGGTTAAATTAAGTTATGTCTCCTTTCTAAAAATGTATTCTTCTGTGTAAGAGTGGTTGCCTAATGTATGCCTGTGAACTATGTACTTGCAGTGCCAACAGAGGCCAGAGATGGTATTTGATCTCTTGAAACTGGAGTTACAGACTGTTGTCAATACCGTGTGGATGCTGTGAATCAAACCCTGGTCCTTTACCTGAGCAGCAAAGATGCTTCAATACTGAGTGATCTCACCAGCCTCAAGACGTCTATGTTTTTATTTTGTTTTTTTTTCTTTTAGCAGCAAAATAAATTTTAAAAAGTCCCAATTTGAGTAAAACCGTTAGTAAAGTGATTGGTCTTACTCAGTTGACTTGCATTGGGTTTAGAATTTAATAAGAAAAGGACTTAGCTTTTCAACTGTTTAGTCATGATTGTAAAATGAGGAATATAGTCTACAAAATGTAAGTTAAGTACAAGACAATGCACAGATGACTTTGGCTTTGTCCATTCAAATGTGTGACCCATTCCTCTAGTAATGATATATAGATGTGGACTGTATTTCAACACAATATGAAAAGGCAGAAAAGAAAGCCCAATTTTCTAAAATTTACTTAATTGTTGCTTTTTGTGTATGTCAGTTCAATTTATGTCTAAAAATTAAAACTTTCAGGAGGCTTTTAAAATCCAAATACCAAATGAGGAAATGCCATTCTGATGTTTATAAGTTTTCTCACTATATTCACAGTGCTCACCGTCCTTACCAACAAAAGAACATTTCATTTAAAAATACAACTTAATTACATATATTTATATATCTTTTAATTCTACTCACACTACAACTGAGTAAATAAGAAAAAATGTTCATCCTTCCTTTCACCCTGCCCTTTGCTTTGTTTCTTTGTAGTGATCTGAAGACTGAAGGATGTCTGAGGAGAAGATTATTATTTTTAAGTGTTTTTGTTAAAATTTTACTTTAAGCAAATATATTGTGTATTGCAAAGATCCCAGAGAACACTTTATATGTTCTTTACATAGACAAAAATAAACCAGAGCAATTATAAATAACATACAAATGAAGACTTTGAAAATAGTATTCTCTATGAGAGACAAACATTTTTTTTTCCTGTACTAGAAACCCCCTCTAGGCCTTGGAATGTACATCAGTGCTTCCAACATAGTTTTTCTACGATAAATAATTTTGGCACAATGGGAGTTGTAGGGAAGTTAAAGAGAAAAGTTGAAGGTTTTACTTTGATTGTTTGTTTATAGAGAACCATTTTCATAGCTCTTGTATTTGGAGAAAATGAGACAGTGTTCTTAAACTGAAGTAGATCTATACTGAATGCAAAATAAGTTAGAACTTTTTCAAGTTGTGAAAGTAAATCTTTCTTTATCCATTTCTGTCTTCCTGTTTTTTTTTTCTTCTTATATTTCTATGTGGTCTTCACTCTTTCTCAATTCTAATTATATATGGCCTTGCTTTCGATTCATGCTGAGAATAAATGTCAAATAAACAACAGTTACATAGTAGTGTTTACTTGGAAATGATGCCTAAAATGCAGCATGAGGGAATGTGTTAGGGTTTGGGGTGTGTGTATATGCTTCTATGACTTGTCTAGACAAAGCTGAATAGCAGTGGGAAAATATCTTGAAGTATACTCTGGAAAATATAGACTGTTTCTGAGAATCTTTACTATGTGTCTATTTTACTGCAACCCCAAAGAAGACAACAGTGGTACCAAGAAGAGGAGTTTTACCTGTAATGGGGTGAAGGGTAACCATTTGCAGTACAAGTCAGAATGATTTCAGATCTGGATAAATCCAAAGGAAAAATGACATCTTGTGGCTCCTGGATAAAAATAGGACGGCTGAAACGACCCTCACCTGGGGATAGAAAAGAAAATATCCACTGAGTTACTTCCCCTTGGATGAGAACACACGTGTATTAAATCTCATCTCTACAAACATTAGAAAATAGTATGTTATAATAAGCTTGATCGTAAAGAAAATTCTTCAAGAACGATAAAAATATTTTTTCTGTCCTGAGGACATAGCTCAGCAAGTAAATGTACCAGATGCATAAGTTTGATGATTTAAGTGTGAATCCCAGAACCCCTGTGAGAGTAAAACTAGACCAGCTTATTCAGTGTCGCACCAGAAACAATAGACTGCTTTGCAAGAAGGGAAGCAGGAACAAACTCCTGGAAGTTGCCCTAGGTCCTTTGTACACCAACACATGTAATCATCAGAAATTAATGTAGTAAATTATTTTTAGATGACTTTTTTCTGAGTTGTGTGAAATAACTTTGTGAACTAAACTGCTTTCATCTCAAATTTAATAGTTTACAATTCTATAAACAAAGAACATTCGACACCATACAATAAAAACAACAGTATTAATTAACATGACTTACTCATCTAATCCTTTATCTCATTTAACATCTTTTCAATGAAACCTTTTGTAATCAAAGTTGAGAATCCCAATTCGTTCAATTGCTGTTTTTTTTCTTTCATGTAATTACGCTTAGTCAGTCCAGCGCTACTCATTCTGACCCACTCCTCCCCTTATTCTTCCCTGCATCAGTTCATTAATTACACCTTGGTGGCTCCAACATCTGGCACTGGGATTCCTAGAGTCCGTGCTCTTACATTTAATGTGACTGGATGTTTTCCTTGTAAGGAGGAAAGGCAGAAGAAGAGCCAATGTACAGAGTAGAAGACTGCATTTGTTCTTATATCAAAATATACACTATGAACCATAAACTTGACATTAGGACTTATTTGTAGGATGCTCAGTCCATACAAGTAGTGCCAGACAATGAAAATCTTATGAATTAATGCACACTTCTCAGTTTGGAAAGACAGCAGAACAAGTGTTTAAAAATACACAACCCGGAATCCAAACAGCCTTAGCAGGTATGAGCAACACCCATGAATTTGTTAATTATGATTGTTTGGGAATTTAGTATTGTTCTTTTTATAAGTTATGTCATATCATGCTGGTTACAAGAAAATGGCAAGTCAATGAGCTTTGATAGTATTCATCTACAACAACATCATCACTGCTATCATTTTAATTCCTTTTAGATGAAGAAATTTAAATATAGTAAGACAGATTTTTTTTTTCAAATTTGTATCTGTTTTAAGAGAAGACAGTTTTTTTTTTTTTTGTCTTATTGACTTTTCTTTACAGAAGCTTCTCAGTTTCAGGAGGTCCCATTTATTTATTGTTGCTCTTAGTGTCTGCACTACTAGGATTATATTTAGGAAGTGATCTCTTATGCCCGTGCATTGAATGGTACTTCCCACTTTTTCTTCTATCAGGTTCAGTGTGGTCAGATGTATATTGAGGTCTTTAATCCATTTGTACTTGAGATTTGTGCATGGCGATAGATATGGATCTATTTTCATTCTTCTACATGTTGACATCCAGTTATGTCAGGACCATTTGTTGAAGACACTTTCTTTTTTTCCATTGTATGATTTTATCTTCTTTGTCAAAAATCAGGTATTCATAGGTGTGTGGATTAATATGTGGGTCTTCAATTCGATTCCATTCATCAACTTCTCTGTTTTCATTACCATAGCTCTGTAGTAGAGCTTGATGTCAGGGATGGTAATGCCTCTGGAAGTTTCTTTATTGTATAGGATTCTTTTGGCTATCCAGGGTTTTTAGTTTTTCCATATGAAGCTTATTATTGTTCTTTCAAGGCCTGTGAAGAATTGTGTTGAGATTTTGATGGGGATTGCATTGAATCTATAAATTGCTTTTGTAGGGTTGCTATTTTTTTTTTTTTTTTGATTTTTCGAGACAGGGTTTCTCTGTGGTTTTGGAGCCTGTCCTGGAACTAGCTCTTGTAGACCAGGCTGGTCTCGAACTCACAAAGATCCGCCTGCCTCTGCCTCCCAAGTGCTGGGATTAAAGGTGTGTGCCACCACCGCCCGGCTAGGGTTGCTATTTTTATTATGTTGATCCTTCCTATCCAAGAGAATGAGAGATCTTTCCATTTTCTGGTTTCTTCTTCAATTTTTTTCTTCAAAGACTTAAAGTTCTTGTCAAATAGGTCTTTCACTTCCTTGGATAGTGTTACTTCAAGATATTTTATTTTATTTGTGGCTATAGACGAGAGGGTGCCGGAATTGGCCTTGCCATGTAGTCAGAGAGATGATTATCTTAAATATCACTTTAGAGCATTCATCCAACAACAGATGGAAACAGAGGCAGAGACCCACATTGGAGTGCTGAATTGAGCTCTCAAGATTCAGTTGAAGAGTAGAAGGAATGAGAATATGAGCAAAGATGTCAAGACCATTAAGGGTTGATCCACTGAAACAGTTTACCTGAGCTAATCAAAGCTCTCCAACTCCAGCTGGACTTATAAGGAACAGCAGAGGACCAAACTAATCTCTCTTAATGTGACTTACAGTTGCATGGCTGGGGCAGACTGAGGGGCCACTGGTAGTGGCACTGGGATTTATCTCTACTGCATATACTGGCTTTTTGGGATCCTATTCTCTTTGGATGTATACCTTGTTCAGCCTAGATATAGTAGGGAGGGCCTTGGACTTTTCACAAAGCAAAGTGCCTTACCCTCTCTCAGGATTAGAGGGGGATGAGGTAGGAGGGTGTGTGGAGGGAATGGGAGGAGGGAAAGGAGTGGGAATTTGAATTGGTATTTAAAAAAAATTATAAAAAAGAGAAGCCATAAAATTAAATAAAATAACCATATTTCGTCCTCATGATCCACTTACCAACCCCACTTCCATTAAACAACTAAAACATTTACCCAAGTAAAATAATTTTTTCAATAGTAATTTTAAGTTTTAATTTCAGTATATTTGGCTTTGTTAAGTAGTATAGGCAACCAAAAGCTTCAGTTTTAGCTGTCAGCTATTAGACAGTGCTGGATAAATTATTCCATAATGTTAGTCCTAATGCCCCTCTGATCAATGCAATATAGGTATTGGACCTCAGGATTATAGCAAAGGCTATTTTAGAAAGAATGGACAGAATGTATTTTACTCCTAGAACCGTGATATCTGAAAGACATAATAGAATACAGGATCATCTCTAGTGGAGCGGCGAGTCTAACCAATAGACAGATGACCCTTCTCCATCAAGCATCAAACATATATCATAAAACAACAACAATAACTAAAGTTTACTGAAAATAACAACAAAACTAAGAAACCTTCCTATATAAGGCAGTCTGACTGTGGTCACAGAATTGAAAGATTTCAAATCCTTAATCTTGCCCCTGCTCATTCGATTTATTCATGAAATAACATCATGGAGAATTATTTTTACAATATTCAAATCTGTAGGTAACCAGATCTGATGCACATGGACTGGATATTACTGTATCAAACTTCTTTTTACTCAACATTATTGAATTGGTTGGCTAACAGATTAGGAAACTGATTCCAATTTTTTTTTTCAGACTCAGGCCTAAGCACACCCAGCCAGGTCTGCAGAGAACAGTAGGAAAATGTGACCTCTCCCAGTGATGTATACCTATGGTTTATCCAAGGCTAATCTTAGTACAAGTCATTTAAAACATGTTAGCAAAAAAAAATGAAACATGTTAGCAGTGTCAGTGATATGGAAAACAAAACAACAGGCTAAATTTCACCCAACTTCATGATCCATGATTTCCTATGACCAGAAACGGTGAGTTTTCACAATATATCCAAAGTCCAAACAGGAGTTGCAAGGAATAAATTATGCGAGTTCCAGATAAGATGACTAAGAAGATGAGGAATGTACTGCCTATCCAGTGATGGAAAGTCATTTTTACAAAAACTCCTCAAGCATGAGCAATACGGGAAGATGGGCTGTAAGAAATCAAATACACAGGAAAATGACAGCAATAAACACAGCATACCATAGGTACACATATCTCTAGAACAGCACATAACTTCAAGAAAGCAAAAAAAAAACCATTTTACATTCATAACACACACACATAGACACAAACACATGTATGTATATATGTATGTATCTATACACACATTTGAGCAGAAATGTTTTAAAAATAACACTGCAAAGATGAAAATATATGAGCAATAGATGCTGGTGAATTTGCCAGATATAAAAGTAAGGATACAATTTTTTTTTTATTTTTGAGAAAATAGTATTTTTTGAGAATTTATTTTCTAAAAAGGAAATAAATTTAAAAAATTTATGTTTTTCTTTATTCGACATTCCAACTACAGTTCTTCCTCCCACCCCTCTCCCACCAACCACTCCTCCCAATGGGTAAGGGCTCTTTTGGGATGTCAACAAAGTCTGGCATATTAATTTGTGACCAAAACAAAGTCTGGCATATTAATTTGTGACCAAACCAAGCCACTTCTCCCAGCATTAAAGCTGAGCATAGCATCCCATCATAGCGAATGGGCTCCAACAATCTAGCTTGTGCTTTAGGATAGATTCTGGTCCTACTGCCAGAGGCCCTCAGATAGATCAAGATTCATCATTGTCTTCTACATATGGAGGGCCAAGTTTGGTCCCATGGAGGTTCCACACTGTTGGTCTAGAGTTCACAAGTTTCCACGAGTTAGGTACAGCTGTCTGTTTCTGTCATGATTTTGATCTCCCTTGCTCATGTATTTCCTCCTCCATTTCTTCAATTGAAATCCTGCAGCTTGGCCTGGTGTTTGGTTGTGGATCTCTGCATTTGGTTCTATCAGTTGCTGCATGAAGGCTGAATGATGATAGTTGGGATAGTCACCAATCTGATTATAGGTATCAGCCAGTTCCAGGACCCTCTTCACTATTGTAGGAGTCTTAGCTGGGGTCATACTTGCAGATACTTGGGAATTTCCCTAGCACCAGATTTCTCTCTAACCCCATAGTGGCTCTCTCTATCAAGATCTCTCTTAAACTGTTTTCCTACTCTGTCCCTCTCCCTGCTTAACCATCCTATTCTCTCATGTTCTCATCCCCCATCCTTTCCCCTTTATGGTCCCCCCTTACCTCCTATTTACCAGGATATCTCATTCAATTCCCCATATCTGATAGAGGACTGACCTCCCCCACTAGGAATAAAAATACCAACTAATCCAATTTAAGATGGGGTATAGATCTAATCAGAAAATTCTCAACAAAAGAAACTCAAATGAACAAAAGACATTTATGGAATTGCTCAAAATCCTTAGCCATCAGAGAAATGCAAATCCAAACAACTCTGAGATACCTGTCAGGATAGCTCAGATAAAAAACACTGATAACAGCTTGTGCTGGAGAAGATGTGGAGTAAGGGAAACACTGCTCCATTGCTGGTGGGAGTGCAAACTTGTACAGCCAATTTGGAAATCAACATGGCAATATCTCAGAATATTGGGAATCAACCTACCTCAAGACCAAGCAATACCATCTTGGCAAATACCCAATGGATGCACACTCATACCACAAAAACATTTGCTCAAATGTGTTTATAGCAGCATTGTTGGTAATAGCCAGACCTAGAAATAACCTAGATGTCCCTCAACTTAAGAATGGATAAGGTGTAAAAGAAAATAAAACATCTTGAAAATTTCAGGCAACTGGATAGAACTAGAAACAACCATCCTACTGAATTACCCAAGACCCAGAAAACAACCACAGTATGTATTCATTCATAAGTGGGAATTAGACAAACAGTAAAGGCTAACCAGGCTATAATCTACCACCCTTTGAGAAATGAGTTAACAAGGAGAACAATAAGAAACAAGCATGGATGACCCTCGAAAGGGAAACTAAATAAGCTCTTTGCAGTAAATTGGGAGCAGGGGGAAGGAGAAAATGATGAAGTGGAGGTAGGAGGAGAACATTAGGGAATAGGATGGTTGAGTTGGAGGAGAGAGGGAGATCAAGGAAAGAGATATTTTTGTAGTAATAGGAGTGGCGGGGCTGCGTCCCCAGCACTCCGGCCACCTGGCTAGCTTATGCCCCAAAATAACAACACACAAATTGTATTCATTTAAACACTGCTTGGCCCATTAGCTCTGGCCCTTACTGGCTAATTCTGATATCCTGATCAACCCATCTCTAATAAATTGTGTAGCACCAGTCTTACCGGGAAAGATTCAGCATGTCTGACCTGGTGGCTTGCTTCATAGCATATGTCTGCCTCAGAGAGCAGAGCTATTGTGTCTGCCCAGGAGAGGGGAGCATGGTGTCTCTGAGCTCACTTCCTCTTCCTCCCAGGATTCTGTTCTGTTTACTCCACCCACCTATGTTGTAACCTATCAGGATAAGCAGTTTCTTTATTTAATTAACCAATGACCTTCCTCCTTCATATTTTGACAGAGAGAGCCATTGCAGGGTCAGGGAGAAACCTGATGATAGAGAAATTTCCAGAAAGCCACAAGGATGAACCCAGTTAAGAGCCCTAGCAATAGAGGAGAAGGTCCTTGAACTGGCTTTCCCCTGTCAAGAGATAGATGATCACCCTAATTGTCATCATCAAAACTTCATCCAGTAACTCTTTTAAGAAGAAGCAGAGATCCACAGCTAAGGTCCATGATCAGCTCCCAGAATCCAGTCAAAGAAAGGGAGGAGGAATTAAATGAGCAAAAGGGTTACAATCACAATGAGAAAATGTTGTCATAGGCTGTTTGTTTATTTCCCATCCACCTAGACCCAGAATTATCACACTGAAACTATATTGATTGCAACACTGCTTGGCCAGTAGCTAGCTTTTACATCTGAAATTAACCCATTTCTATTATTCTGTGTATTGTCACTTGATTGTGGCCTACAAGTAAGTTCTGTCTGGCAGTCTGCTTCTGTCTCCAGTTGGCTACATGGTTTTCTTTTATTCCACCTACTTTCTCCTCCTCTATCTGCTTGGAATTCCTGCCTTGTCCTATTCTGCCCTGCAATAGGTCCAAAGCAGCTTTTTTAAAAAAATTAACCAATGGTATTTACAGCATACTGAAGAGAATCTAACATAAGGAAAACCCACAGAGACAGCTGACCAGAACTAGGAGGAGCTCACTGATTCTGGACTGATAGCTAGGGAACCTGCATTGTACCAAACTAAGCCCTATGAATGTGGGTGATAGTTCTGTGGCTTGTGTAATCTGTGGGGCTATGGGAAGTGGGTACAGGATTTATCCCCAGTTTATGAACTGGCTTTTTAGAGTCCTTTCTCTATAGAGGGATTCCTTGCTTAGCCTTGATAAGAGGGGGAGAGGCTTGGTCACACCTTAACTTGATATGTCAGTCTTTATAGACATGACATGAGGGGCCTTACTCTTTCTGAGGATTGGATGGAGGGATGGGTGAGGAGAAGGTTTGGGTGGGGAATGGGAAGAGGGGAGAGAAGGGGATCTGTGCTTGGTATGTAAAATCTAAATATCTTTTAAATAAAAAATTTAAAATTCTCAAATAACAAAATATCCTGCTTTCTATAGATATTAAGTGCAGCCTAATAACATTAAAATTTTAGAAATCTCTGCTGATAATTCTAAAAAAAAGGAAGAAAGAAGAAAAAACTCAATGAAATGATTCCTAATGATATTCTTCTTAGGCTCATAAATGTTTTCCTAGTCCAAATTTCATTAGAGAAATTTCACCCAGCAACTTATGGAAATGGATGCAGAGAGCCGTAACCTAACTTTAAGCAGACCTCAGTAAATCCTGTTGACTAGGGTAAGAAAGATTTATTAGAGTCAGAAGGGCCAAGAACACCATAAGAATAAACGCAGAGTCAACTGACCTGGCCTCATGGAGACAGAACTGCCAATCAGAGAACTTATATTGTACTGAATTGGGCTTTCTACACATTTGTTGCAGTTGTATGGCTTGATATACTTGTGGATACCCTGGCAGAGTGCGTGGGGGCTGTCTTTGACTCCAACGAATGCTCTTGGTACACTTTCCTCCTGTTTGGGTTGCCTTGTCTAGTTTTGATGGGAAAAGAGGTGCCTGGGCTTACTGCAACTTGATATGCCATGACAGACTGATATCTGATATATACAAGTAGCCTACACCTTTCTGAAAAGAAGTGGGGAGAGAGAATAAAAGAGAGAGGGAAGATATTGTCTGGGAGGGACTTGAAGGAAACGAATGAATGGGAACTACGATTTGGCTTGGAAAAAATAATTATGAAAAAAGAAAAGTATACATATTTCAATGATATAGAAGAAATAATGGTGTATATTGTATATTCAGACAACAATATATCACATTAATTATGTAGAATTTAGCATAAATGAGAAATGTTTGGATAAGAAAGACAGTAAATTTTACAGAAAAAGTAAAAGGTGATGGAAAATGATAAATAAATACACATCCATACACCCTTACCTCTTATAATAAGTCCTTACACATTTTTCTTTCCTCAGTCTTCCAAAGGCTGCTATCCCAAGCATGAAACTATTATTATAGGTTTTAAATTTAAAGCACTCCATTTTTCTTTCAAATAGATATCACAAGTTAAAATTGCTCTTCATTGTAAGTTTATTTCAGTCCTATCTTGGTTAAATTAAAATTGATTAATATTAAAAGCAGTGTGTATGATATGATCCATTTATATTTGTAGGTGTGTGCTGTTCCGTAGGCATGTGTTCAGCCCTTGTGCTCAAGTAGGCATACACATGTGAAATGGAGAGGCTGAATCAAATGTTGCCTAAATCAGTCTCCACAGGATACATCACTGAACCCCGAACTCACCAATCCTGGTTAGACAGCCTACCAACTTGTCCGAGGGAACCCCTTTCTTTGACTCCCAAGCACCGAGATTACAGGCAGGCTGCCATACCCTCTAATCTCTTTATGTGGGTATTAGGGATTTGAACTGTGTTTGTTTCCCTTGCATAACATGTTTTTTGTCCGGTGAGCTAACTCACCAACTCCTGGTCTTACCTGTATAGCAACATATATTTTTCCTTTATCCTTAGCTATCTATACATGCATACAGCTTTGCAAATGCCTAGAAAGGAGTTGGTAACTTGATTAACTGTTAATAAATGTTATTTCTGGAGAGAATTTTACTTGAAAGAAAAAGTTTTCATGTTTTGCCTATTCTTAAAAAAATGAATGATTTAAATAAATTTATCTGATATTAAAGGGACGACAAGTATCATCACTGAAAAGGGGACAAAGTTTTTAAAGCCAGATGTGATAGATTACAAAGAAACAATGTTCTTTGGATATCACAGGTTAATCCACGTATGAACATGCAGCAATTGCAGCAATGTGTACAATGTGGGCCCATATTTCATATAAAATAATTTGCAGGCAGGCTCACTGACCACTAGGCAGATGCAACCCTGCCAAACAAGTAAGACAGCCGCCTAACAAAGGCCAGGATGTATTGCTCCTTCTCCTTTGTTAAAAATGTAGATCACCTGGAAGAGGTGTTTTCCAAAGCTGGAGACCAAGTTGTAGGTGTTTTCCCTAACCCCGTGTCCCTGGGAAAAAGTATATTAATGAGTATCCACCTTGGTTTACCTGGGGGATGAAAGGTGTTTTGTAGAATAAAAGCGTGTGGAGGAAGCCTGAGATGTCCTTCCATGATGACTGCGTGAACTATGTCTGGTTATTTCTCAAGCCTCCGTACCGGTTCAGTTAGGGAAAAATAGTTTCTATGTTGGGGCCTATTGGCTCTAACAGTACAAAACCTGTGTAACGTAGCAAGACAAAATGTCAGCATTGGAATGGGAGGTGAGAAGGAAGCCTGATTCCTGGCTAAGGAATTTGGTAGTAATCTACCTGGAGAAGTCCAGTCAGTTTTTTTTTAAGTATGTAGCCCCTCATTGGTCTAACATGCTCAAGTGGATGAAAACATACACAAAAGGATGTAGGAAACACCAATTAGACTAGATAAGATTTTACAAAAAATTAACAGCTGAAGTAGGGTGGGTGTGGAATAAGAGTTATATATGAAAGGAGTCAGAGAAGGGATTAAATATGATTAAATGCAATGTATGAAATTCTTCAATACTTAATAAAATATTTAAAAATAAGAATTTCTTCTTTTTTAAAAAACAAGACAGAATATTGTTAGAACACATATTAAGATGGCAACCAATTTTTATGTAATAAGGATATAGAACATCTTTTATGATCGTTTCGGTAGAGAATTTTTCAACAATTTTTCCTTCTATCACATTACATCCCACAAAAATGTCATCCTATAAAGTCATTTCATAAATATTTCTGTGTTAAGAGACTCACAAAAATATTAATTTATTTACGTTTTTGTATTTTTACTTTGATAAGCATTCTGTTTGAAGTTGAGAAATAACAATTGAAGAGTATATTTACCTCATTATTTTCCCCTGAGAAGAAGTTTGCGTTCAAAGACTAGCACTGAAATCAATATGTAGTTCAAACCAAAGAATAACCCTGAACTTCGAATCCTCTTGCCTCCACTTTTCATTGTTTGGATTATAGTCATGGGCTATACATTGCTTGCCGGGGACAGAACTCAGAAGCAGTTGCCTAACAGCTGCATCCCCAGCACTGTAAGCAATTATATTTGTACGCGTAATTGGCAGTGTTTAAATGTCTATTACATACACCCAACACTACATTAAATCCCATGATACACTTGTGAAATGAAAGCAGCCATTTCAGCTTAACAGGTGAGGAACTTAAGACAAAAAGTCTCACGATTCTGTAAAGCACATATGTATGCATTGCAAACAGAAGGAAAAAGCAATGTCGGGAATGCCATCATGGCCTAATGACCATCACTTTGCAAGGGGCTGAGGATGGATCTGCTGCTGTCACACTTCACAGTGCCTGCATGAGGAAAGAAATGTAAAACCTGTCATTGTTTGGGCAGGTAGACATAAGACCTGAGCCTCAGCTGTCCCTTGCTGGTGGACTTTAAGATTAAAATGTCACAGATGTGAGCACTGGCTATTCAGAGGTGACCCCAAGCATGGCAGCACTGTCTCTTCCTCCCACATCTTGGATTGAGGTCCATTCAGAGGTCAGAGACTGCCAGTGAGATGATTCTTTTGCACACATTGATCTCTTTCCCATTTCCTTTTGTCTTTTCACTGTATGGCATGACTCAAATCAGTTTTCATTCTCTTGCGACTTCTCATCCTTCAAACCCTGCCATTCTGTGGTATTCTCCTTAGCACTGCATAGGGACTCAGCTTCTGGTTGCTATCCATTTTTAACAGTTTACAGTCACTCCAAATGATAAAAAAAAAAAAAAGTTTGGGTTTAGAGTACTTTTTTAAAACTGCTTGTCAGAATATTTTTTTTTATATATACTATTGTGGAACAATTAAGTAAAGCAAGCTTTTGCTGCACTGTCTATCCCTTCAAAGACAATGATGTTTTTCTATACAAAAAGAGCAGGAAATCTGCGAGGATCTAATATCAAATTCAAAAAAATCAAAATAGTTTTCAAGTAGTCTTTTTTTTAAGAATATCTCAGGATAAGAAGGGCAGATATTTTGAGCCACTGTAACAATAAGTGATCAAATAACTGTGTGGAGACACAGCATCCTGTAAAATCACCTGTGATTATAATAGTACTCTAAGAAGTGATTTATTCAGTATGACGGCAAAACTTTCACAGTACCTGAGTTCCAAAAAGAAACACTTCAATAGAAAATTAAAATAAAATCTGCAATGTTGTTGAAAATGTACTAGGATTCTGCTTTTATGTTCTCCCTTTATTGTATGCTATTAGCTTTCCAGGAATTAAAATTTCCTTTTGTAAGCTCTAGCTACAATATGCTTCAATAGTCATACATCATTTCACATACTGTGCTAAAATCCAACATGGTTATGGCATGTTATGTGTGTTTAACCTGGTGGCTGGGAGACAGCAAAAGGGGCAGATCATGATATCCATTCAAAAAGTATGTCCGAACAGACATAACTTCTTCCCAACAGGCCAAAACTATTTGTAATTTTTATATCTTCCCAATAGCACAGGATAAAGACAAAGTACTTCACATAATGGTCTTTGGGAGACACTTAAGATTCAAACCTCATTATAATTGAAAAGACATACCATGAAAATAAAGGGTGTGTGTCTGAAGCTTTGGTATCTTTGATGGCATTTATTCATAGACTTTGAACTAGAAGTATCCAATGGAGTGAAAATCTGAATAGAGTAATGGGGCACGATGGAGTTCTATACGGTGAAGCCTGGTTGAAGAAGTGAGTCACTGATTATGTGTCCTTGGGCAAGTCGTTTATCATATGTTTTTGTGTTAGTATATACTAGGATTCCTGCCTCCTGTTTTGTAAGCTGTTCTACCACACCTTCCCTGCATGATAGAATGACACTTTTAAAACCATGAGCAAAATATTTTTTTCCTCCCTTTCCTTCTCTTAGTCAGGCAATTCAGTGCAGCAATGTTTAAGGCACAGACACAGGCCTGGATAATGAGAGGATTGAATAACTTTCACTCTTTTTAGCTTTAGTTTTTATCACAACTAGTATCTTAATTGCTCAAATTCCACTACTTTCAACTAAATAATCTAACCTCCATTTAGTTCAACTATATTTTTCTCAGAATTTAAGTTAGATAAAAAACCCTTCTTTCCTGACTCCTTTCTCTCCTTATGATTCTGTTTTCTGAGTATCTGTCAGTTTCTTCCTCTATCACTTTTGTCTCCTTTCTCTCAACCTCTCTTTCTCCCTCTCCTCTCTTCTCATTTCCAACTTTAATATTTTCTCTATATTCCTTGTTTTCAAGACAATTCATAGAATTTTAAGATAGAAAATGTTTACAAAGGAAAGAAAAATAATTTCATGAGATTAGGTCTCTTAAACTTGAACATGAGGCACATTTGGGTCTTCAATCAGACTCTTTCATGAAGCAGGAACCCCAAAGGATAGTATGCTTTCTTTAAACAGCTTTAGCAGCCATTTTTTTGTGGATATTACATGTCCTGTTTATACAGCATACCATTAAGCAGTTCAGGCAAGAGCAGTTTCTGGCCCAAATGGCTATTAAGCTCCATAAGGATCCTCTTCGATGCCCATCTTCCTCTTTAAGTAGATTGGTGCTGTCAGGAGCAGATGTGTCTCATTGCTATAAAAAGTTTAAGTTTTTAAAACATTTAAATGCCATATTATGAAGATCTCTGAAAGATTTGAAGAATATCTATCTAACATAAATATATCTCTGTAAATCTATTCATTAAGAAAACTTAATGAATATGACAACAAGCTTGAATATTATAGATGATTATCTGTAACCTATATTTCTTAATTATACATTATACTTTTAAATGAGCTGCACAAATGAAATACCTTAATCAAAAGCAGAAATTGATCTTAATTTATATAAATACACCAAGATCCATACCAATTCAAAGTATTGATCTCTACATCATATCTCCCTTTAAATGTAAGCAAACATTTATAATCAATCATTTATGGAATTTGGGTATAGTTCTCTCCAAACTGCTTCCTGCTGATTGTTGGGCAAAGTAATTTTTTGGGGGTGTTTACAGTGATCCTTCAGGGAGTCTTTCCATCAAACCACACTAGCCTAGAAGGAATCCACAGGTTCTAATCCTATGAGGAAACAAGAGATGGACCTCTTTTCCAAAGCAACAAATACTTAGACCCAAATTTTGAAGTCAAGATACCTTTAAAATATATTTGTGTTGGTTTTGCTTAGCAGCCCATACAATGAAATGACTCTGTGCTTAGTTCATTCACAGTCAAAAAATTCAAAGAAAACACAAAAATACAATAGTATACACAATCCAGATCCTTGTGTGTATATTCCATCTTTACATGTTTTTTTTCTTTTCTTCTTTAATCTATGACTGTACTTTTTCTCTTTAAAGACTTTGTTTTATTTTTTAACTATTTATTTTCTTTTATAATTGTCTATACTCTTTTTCTTCTCTCTATGAATCCTACGTATTTTTATAACACACTGTGACCCACTTAGAGGTAATTTTCATCTGAATTTGTCTTTATTGTTTATCTGTAATCCTTTTCTGACCAGGATTGCTTCTTAAAATGCTAAGTGGTGTGGCTAGGACTAAAGCTGCTTTGCCTTTTGACTCCACCCAATCTAACATGGCAGAGGCATGTTGCTGGATGGCAGCCATACACACCTCCCCAACTCTGGCAACAAGTTGGTCCATGCTGCCACCAAGAAACTTATAGCATACTGCCCACAAACCCTATTCAAGTGCTCAGCCTCATGAAAGAGCCAGAGTTCATGCTGGCAGCACGAAGCAGGAAGCTGCCATCTTAAAACCACACTTGTTTTCTGATACCAATGAATGAGGAAGACCTCTTTTAAATGAGCCATGGTACTACTACTTGCCATGAGCAAACAGAGCCATTTGAAAAATAAATACTCTCTCAAATTAGATGGATGTAGTCACCCATGGTGGTATCAATTTCAGAAAAGGGAAAGTGGTATGGGAAGTCCTTCTGTAAATGTGTTGTTTTTATTCGTTAATGAATAATGATACTTTGCCTATCCAGCACAGAATATACCAGGCTTCAAGGGATATAGAAAGAGATTAGGTGGGGTTGGAGATGAGAGATACCATATAGCTGCCAAAAATGACAGACACCCTGAAACCTTACTGGTAAACCACAATCCTCACGGTAAAAAAGAAAATATTTGCAATGGGTTAATTTAAGATGTAAGAGTTAGCTAAAAATATTCATAAGCTATTGGTTGAAAAATTTTGAAATTAATATAGTTTCTGTGTGATTATTTTGGGTCTGGGAGGCTTGGAAATGAACAGTCTCCACTTATAAATAAATAGCTGAAACTTTTAATATTACAGACACACTGTGATTATTTTTATGTATGTTTTTTCCAACTGTATAAAATATTGTTTTGTGTATGTTATAAAAATTGAGATCAGCATTCCAGATCTTAGACATGTACGGTGACCTTGTTATTTGAAAGTTGAAGATTAATCGTGACTTAAAAGCACTAGAGCACTAGAAATAATTCAGAGAATATGACATGAATCAAAATAAGGTTCACCCACAACATATATTCTACATTTGGTAATTAATTCAGATTTAGGCCAGAAGGAATAAGGACATTGTTGCTAGTTTTATTATGGTTCTCTCACAGTAATAAATCCTAATAAAAGATAAAACCAAGGAAAAGAAAATTCAACTGACAGCTATTACTTAAGAATACTCTAAATTTTCTTTGTGCACTGACAGTTTAAAATATTAAGAAATTAATAGACTTTACTCATACTAAGGAAACAGAGTAGCAATTTCATAACAAAGTTGAAGCCAAGGAAAACATTGAACTTGCACACGAACAATGACCTTCGTTTGATTCTGTGGAGCATATTCTAATAGCACTTCTTTAAATACAAAGAAATTCATCTGTAAACAGCCTACATAGCTTTCTAGAAATCTGTGAGGCCCAATTTTGAATCTAAGAATTGAATCACCAAGCCCATACTCTAAATCATTATGAGTTACACCACAGGAAGGAATGCCAACAGGAAAATAATTAAATTCATATAATATTAGATAATAAATATTATACCAAAAGGATAAATATAATTTTAAATGGTTCTTGAGGAGGAAGCAATTAATTTGACCTAGAGGTTAGGGAGTAATGCCAAAAGAAAAAAAAAGCTATACATGTATACAAGTATGAGGTATGAACACTGAAAGGAACATTAAAGGGAGTAATTTCTGTTCAGAAGCAAAGCTGTGTAAAGATTGAGAAGTGCATGTCACTCAAAAAATATACCTATCCTGGAAAATAAGAGGAAGAGGACTGTGGCTATAAGGATGTCACAGTCTGTTTTGAACGTCTTTGAAGGGCTGACTTCAAGTGACATGACAGATATTTGTATCTGATCTGAAAACAGAAAGCATGGGAGCATTTTCCTTTTTATGCAGGATTGTGACATGTTTAGATCTATGATTCTCTGTAGTAAAGATAAAGAAATGGAAATCTCACATCAGAGAGATTATTTATCCCACATTTGAAAACACTGAGATAATTGGATATTGCCAGTAGGAAAGAAGCAAGCAAAAATGATGAGAGAGTTATTTTGAAGCATTTAGAATTCCAACAAAATACAAAAGATGATTGGATGTGAGGGATGAGGAAAAGAAAGTATTGCGATGACTCTGAGTCAGCCATTACGGATGCATGAATGCACGCATGTATGCATGCTGTAGCCTTTCACCAAGGAGAAGGAGAGAAAGATGGGGCACTGAGGCAGAGAGAAAATAATAAAGCAGAAATTCCATTCATTTTTATTGTATTTATTGAGAAACATTTTTAGTTGGATTGGTATGTGCCAAAAATATAGCAACCACCAGGCTTGCTAAAGCTGATGCTGCTATTGATTTTGTATTCAAATTGGAGGATGGGTAAGATAAATCAACAAATAAATGCAGGTTGTTTGAGAATGTGGTAAGTTCTTGAAGGAAAAGAGAGGGTTTAGTGAGACAGGAAATCTGGGTTGGGGTAGAGTGTGATTTTTATATTTTTTAATGATGAAAGATGCTATCATTGATCTGCTGAAATCATCGAAAGTGAATACATCATAAAATGTATACATCAAACTGAAGATTGAAAAACAGGTTATGTATAGATCCCAAGGCTCAAAGAAGGATACTTGTATAATTTAATTCCAACAAAACAGTGGCTTAGAGCAGAGGGCTTACAGTGGAGGTTAATAAGCTGAAGTCCAGAGAATTTTTTTTTTGCCCTTTTTGTTTTTTGTTGTTTTAGACAGTGACAGTTGTGATACATTAGAAGAAATAAAAAGTCAACGACAGTATAAAGCATTTCTTCATCTCAGAAATAGACATTTCTAGGGATAACTTGCTTACATTTGGGAAGAAGAGTCACATTGTGTTGTGTGATGTTTTGATCATTCTGACATGCCCAAGACTGTCAATAAAAATTGTTTTGAATAAGACAGTGGAGCTACTAGCTGAGCAAAATTAAGCACAGAGTTTTGCAGGACTGAGAACAGATAGATACAGGAAGGAGTGGGGGAGCATAGAGAGGGTCTCAGCTTCTGTGGGTCAAGGAATGAGAGAGAGAGATAGACAGACAGACAGACAGACAGACAGACAGAGGCAAGAAGGTAGGGAGTGAGGGTGGGCCAATGGTTACTTGGTTACTTCTCCTCCACTTCTTTGATCATTCAGGTTCTTACCCTTATATCTGACTCCCAAATTTTTATTGATAAAGGATAATTAGATAAATACTTCACACCGTAATAAGGCAGATTAGTAGTGTAGGGAAGAAATAAGAGGGTTTTTTTTGTGTGTTGTGTTTGAGTGTGTGTTTGTATTGGTGCAGACACCTGTGACTGTAAGTGTGGATATATGTCCATGTGTGTGAATATAGATGTGCACTTACTTTGTGTGTACCACCATCACCAGTCTTTTAACGTGGATCCTGAGGAACACAATTAGATCTTCACAATTATCAGACATGCTCTTTACTGACTGGGGTATTTGCTTAACTACAAGTGTGTTTTATTTTCAATGTTGTTTGTGATACCTCTTTGGCCTCTTACTAAAGATATCTAGAGTGTCATTCTATAACTTGAGTCTGGAATTCAGGGGATAATTACAGGCTGAAGATGTATTAGAGGACTGTCAAAATGGGTGTCTACAAGAAAAAGGTATAACTATGAAGCTTTAAAATAGAGCAACAGTTGAAAACTAGAATTGACATGTGAACTACTACAGGCGCTGAGAGAAAACAGTCAGTCCTTAAGGGGTTGGTATTCAGACAGTGATGGGCTGAATCTATAGTTTATGAAGGGTTTCCAATGGTAATAATAGGTTAATTGCTCCAAAGAAAGATGATAGTATAAGTGAGATGAAAGAGAAATAAAGTATGAGCTTTAGCAATGCAGGAGATAAGACTTTGGACCTAGAAAGACCTGCAAACTGATATATGGGTCAGCGGAGGAGTATGATCAAGAATGAATATAAAGAAAAATTTGTAAATAGGAAGGAAAAATAATTCAACATGGATATCTATAACAGGGTGTAAGGAATAATGATAATATTGGAGAAATAGGTAGGGTCTTGAGTTGAACTACTCTATTGAGACGAAGATCTACAGCATGTTTCCATGCTCTGAGTGCCATGAATTAATAGACAACATGGTGGTAGATGAAAGGGTGAAGATAATATCTGATCTGGCAGTGGAGATTTGGCAGGAGAGATACTTGCAACGGTGAACTCTCTGTGAAGTATGAGGGTCATGCAGAATAGAAGGAAGGAAGGCAGAATAACTAGTTACCTAAGGACAGACTACTGTTACATGCAAACAACACAGTGCAATGTAAGGACAACATGGTGTAACATGCAGGAACAACAAGCTATTACATGAAGAGAACATTTTGTTACATATAGACAGCATGTATATGATGCTGAAAATGTGTCTTCTTTTATTTTTTCGTACTCCTTGGGAAGTAGGACCAAAGGCATGAGGTGATTCAAGAATGGGAGAGGTTGGGGAAATTTAAAAAAAACAGTCAAGTACATGATTATCAGGAAAATGAAAAAAATGTTTACACCACTGAAAGGTAATAGGACATTCCAGAAAAATGTGAGAAAGATTTCAATCTAGACATAAAAGGATTGTGGAGTGTCCTTGTCAAGTGTACTGTTTTGATTAATTCTGTTTTTCAATGTCTTCTACTTCACCACAATGTGATGAGGAAAAATCTATTAAGGATAAAAATGATTTTTGGCCATCAAAAACATATAAATTATGTCCAGCAAAAAGCTGGTGCTTTTCCCCCCATTTTTTCCTTGTGGATGAACTAGACCATTAGTTTATTTTTATAACAGCATCCTTGAAAGATATATCATGAGATTCAGCCATGATAAAGCTGCCCTTCTTTATAAATTTATTTCAGCAATCGTTATGAACTGTGCATATATGTCTTAGATCTACCTCACTAAAATTACAACATTTAACTGCTTTCTTTTCTCAATACACTACAAAAAATTCTTTTTCACCTCCCCGCATTGCCATTTAAGATTCATGATTCTAGTGCCTTAAAAATGTACCTTTAGAACATGATAAGTTTGAAATGTCCAGGAGTATAGGCAGCAACTGCTTTCCGGCTGCCCAGACTTAAAATAATCAGACAGAAACTATTTTAATTGCAATACTGTTTGGCCAATAGCTTAAGTGTATTTCTAGCTAACTCCTACACCTTAAATTAACCCATTTCTACTATATTTTATTTTACCATGAGGCTTGTGGGTTTGCTGGTAAGGTTCTGGCAGGCTAGCGAGCATATGTCTTTGTCCTTTGGTGGCTACATGGTATCTCCCTGATTCCACCTTCTTTCTCCCAGCATTCAGTTTAGCTTTCCCACCTAACTCTATTCTGCCCTACCACAGGCCGAGGTAGCGTTTTTTGTTTTTTTTTTGTTTTTTTTTTTATTAACCATAGGTAATAAAACATATTCACAGCATACAGCGGGAAATTCCAAATCACACGGGTATGTAAAATATAGATAACACAGCAGCTACAAGCAACAAGCTGGCTAGAGAGTGGTTACATGGTACTGTTTGGTAAAAGTAGCAGTAACATGGATAAGATAAAAATACAATATACTTCAGGATGCCTCAATATCTGACACTGACAAAAAGAGAGAGATAAAAACAAAGGAAGACATTTGAGTATACACTTTTTAAAGGATATTATTATATTCATTTCCTTTTTAGCTTTAACAGAGCATCTCAGATTTAATGAG
>NW_004949099.1:18809526-18813319 GCF_000317375.1 Microtus ochrogaster | reverse complement strand
ATCATCTATCTAATCTATTTAAATTTTTATGTTTGTGAAAACACGCATATGCTGTGGCATACATGTAGAGATCAGAGAGCAACATATTAGGCTCAGTTCAGTTCTCTCCTTCTACCACAAGGGTCATAGGGTCATCAGGTTTTATGTCAAGTGCTTTTACCTGCTAGGCCATCGTACAGTCCCACACCTTTTGTTCTTTTTGTGGCTTTTGCTTGATATTTTGCCAAACAATAAGAAAAGTACTTAATAGGACATCAAACAACAAAGCTATATTATCTGGCTATAATGGAACTTATGCAAACTGTATTGCACTAGCTAAATGCCGCATTTCTAGCCTTTGTTTCTGCACTGGTGTCCGTACAGGTTTCACCACTCCCACTGTGGGCAGTGACACTTTCCATCCACCTCTTATCAGTTGACTGACTTTACATTCATAGCTACCTTCCCCCAACTCTCTTTTCTTCCCTTTCTCTCTTTTACCTTTAAAGACATTTGTGATTATATCATACCAAACAGTGACCCTAAGATATTCTTCCCATGTCTAAGAACTGATAAGCAACCACAAGTTATATGTAATTAATTCTGCTTTACCTTATAAATACTTTGCAGGGATATAGACATATGAGTGGAATTTCTCTGACTGTTTTATCCATCATTGTGGAAAGAAAAAAAGGAAAGGTTGATAATATTAATAGTAATAATTGTTCAACATGTTAAGAATTGCAATGGATAAATATTGAAAATGAAAACAAAAGCCCAATAACAACACAAAACACAGGTCTGTTATCCAGAAATCTCCTTTTTGTTCTTTGTAAGACATTGCATGATCAAAGTCACAGTGAATTGAGACATACAGGCCATGCTTAAACAAAAGGCAGAGAGAAAATGGTGCGAAGTCAGACAATAAAGGAAAAGAAATGAGCAAAAAGCACAGCAGGACTTGGCCAAGTTGTTTGTATGTGTGTGTTTCAGTTCTGGATAGTTTTATTTTTAGAATGAAAGAGACGAGACTATTTGTAGACTGACACCGATGCGCCAGCTGAGCGGGAGACTGGGATTCCATCTTTTGAACTTCTGTGTCTTTGACCCTATTACATGCCCAATTTTAGAGCATTTCAACATTAACCTTTGAAAAATAACAGCAGGCTGTCAAGTATACTACGAACCTAAAAGCACTTTTCTAAAATGTCCTAGACTAAAGACGCTACAACACCCCACAAAAACCCATTATTATCATCCAGATATGACCATGGCCCATAGGTTTCTGTGGGAGAAAAAAAGTGTGTCTCTGTGAAATGTCACTGACTCCTGTGCATGCAGCAAGAACAAATGGAAAGGAGGACACTTAGAAAAAAATCAGGATAAATAACTCAGAGAAAATATTAAATAAACTCTAAATAGTGAGTACGGATATGTGCCACAAATGTGCAGTGTTTGAAGATAATAGACATGTAATTTTGTAACATGGCCCTCAGCTATGGATGCCATTTCATCCACTCTGCTTCTCTGTGCTTATGACTGGCATGACTGTCTTAATGAAATTGGTGATTTGAGGTTACATATCATGAAGTAGCCTCCTGTGGTGAGCTATGGCTGAATCTTATTCCCATGGATGCTATCTATGCTTCCTGTCTTCCGTAGTTGCATTCTCTCTCATTCCAGGCACGTCCTTCCTTTTTTATGCCCTCTGTGCCAGGCAAAAATGCCACCAAATTTGTCAGAAAAGATTTGACCTTTGTGAAACTAGCCTGATTAAGTTTTATCAGCTTATATCTTCCTGGGTGTTTGGTAATCTCATCCCTTAATGCTGTCTCGGGGATCTTGCCAACAGCCAAGGGCAGATTTATAATTTCCTGTTTGTTTCCTTTCTTAGTTCTTTTGTCAGAGACTGGCTGAGCGAGGTTTGTTGTTGTTGCTTTTGGTCGCTGTTGAGTATTCTTGCTCTAAGTGTGAAAGGTTTCTGCTACAGCCATCCTTCTTTGGATATAAATTTTACATATTTAGAAATAGCACTATTTGTTTTCTAGTTCATTACAGAGATATCTTGATTTTACAAATGATAATCATTGGTTAATGAAAACCCATATATTACTTAAACTCTTAAGAGATTATCTTCCTCTCAGGAAATGGGCTGTGCACTGACATGACAGAGCAGGCCTTCTCTCTATTTCCCCCTGCTGCATACATCACTTCAAACTTCATAAACACCATAATTATACTAGACTGAATTGGAATATGAAATAAGAAAATGAAGTAGCATCCTCTGATTCATTATGCTATATTGTTTTCTCCCCAGTATAAACATTAGATGACGGGAATAGTTTACAGAAGCGATGTTTAATTTTTTTTTCATACTTATAATCAACAAAAGATCTTTATATTTCTCTGACGAGCAGGAAGATTGTTCCCTGTGAGGGAGAAGACCTTGGAAATTTCTGTTTATTCCTTCAAGGTTCCAGCAGTTCTGATTTGTTGTTGTTGTATCTAGGTTTCTAGGTTCTTCACTTCCATTTTTGAACATACTTTCCCCTAGATGTTGTGTTGATATTGTAAGTATTTTACAAGGTTAAGAGTGTATCAGGATTTCTCTTCTCCTTCTTACCCATGTTTCACTTTTCTTTTTAATCCATATCCATTTGTTCCAATGTTCTTTATCGCGAAATAAATAAAACAAGAGGAACACCGGACAGGTCTCACTGTTAAGCACACTTTCCATTTATACAAACAACATATTTTAAGATTAAGAATCTTATTTCTAGTCATTTTAAAAATTGTAAATGTTTAGTATGGAATAATTACAAAATTCAGAATTATAAATTAAAAGTGTTCAACTTTGCCATTGAAAAATAACTATCAGGAAATCAATACCTTTTAATTCATTTTTTAAAATTAAATGTAAATAATTGCCACTGGTTTGTGAAATTACAACATCCCTGATGCTAAGCATATCTCAAGTACTGTCCTTTATTCTTAGGCCTATTTCAAGCTTCTGTTGTTAGGACTTTTTAGAAAATAACGTAAAACAAATATATTATCTGTTATTAATTGGCACTGTAACACTTAATTTTAATCAAACAACTTGGTTTTTACATGTTAAGTATAATTCATCATTGTGATATATCTACATGTTTGTGACTTTTTCTGTAATATAAGCAGTAAAGATCATGTTTCTTCAATAACTGAGACTTATTTCTCAGCATTAATTTCTAGAAGTTGAATTTCTTTATATAGGGTGATTTGAGTTTGGGGTACTCTGATGATTAATGTAATTTCTATCTATAGCCATGGAGGAAAGATGCAGCCTGCTTCACACTGCAAATGACCCATACTGATATTTGAAAGATAATATGACAGTGACATTTCTGACAGGATGCTTAGTACGTTATCTGCTGATGTGGCTTCTGTTATTTGCTTCATATCTTATCAGGGCTCTATGATGAAAATTCTGGTTTTTTTTCTTAATTATAAAGAACTTAAAGCAGCTAACATTTGATATCATGGTACTAATGATCTTAATAGAGAAGAATTCAGAGTAAATTGCAATGGCATTTTATTTGTATTTTAATAAGTAAAGCTTGCCTGGGAATCAAGAAAGTAAAACAGCCACACTGGCCAGCCTTACAGACCAGGCAGCAATGACACACACCTTTAATCCCAGTAGACACATTAGCTTGCAATAGAAACCAGGTGGTAGTGGTTCACGTCTTTAATCCCAGTACAAAATAGGATTATAACATGGGAGGAGACAGCTCTCAGACACAGTCTTATTCTGAGATTCCTGGAGGGAGGATCA
>NW_004949099.1:18799526-18807026 GCF_000317375.1 Microtus ochrogaster | reverse complement strand
TCCTCACAGTTCTAAGTAGTCAATGCTGCTTCTTTACCCTCCTCAGATTCCAGGTTCACACTCAGACTTCACAGCAGCAACAAATGGTACCAGACCAAACAGGCAGAAGACATTTTGTGTGTGTTTATGTGTGTGTGCAGTTATTTTCATATTTGAAATAGCAATCCAATTATTGTGAATATATGTAAGTGAGCATGCATGTAGTATCATAAGATATATTTTTATAAAGACATATTATGTAGACATGTATACACACACGTAAAGAGACATGATAGATAGATGATAGACACATTGATAGATAAATAATGATAGATGATAGCTAGGTAGATAGATAGATGATAGATGGATAGATAGATAGATAGATAGATAGATAGATAGATAGATAGATAGATAGGTAGATAGATGATAGATAAGTAGAGATGACTTTCCTGTGGATGCTATAACAAATTATGACTAAGTATCTTAAATAATTAATTTATTCTTTCTCAGTTCAAGTACTACAAATTTGGATTCAATGTATGGCAGCAATTATTCTCACTAGAGTTTTTGAGGAACTCTAAGGGTTCACATACCTTTCTCCACTTTTGGTGAATGTCATCAATTACCAGAATTCCTTAGCTTTTATACGGATCACTGTAATATGGCCTCAATACTTAACATTCCCACCTTCTTCCTGTTCCCTAACCAAAGATGTCTTTTTTTTTTTAAGGGATTCTGGCCATTTGATTTCAGGTGAAACAAAAGTTCAGGATGATTTCATATCAAAACCCTTGAGTAACCACTTCTAAATACCCTGTCCTGATTTAACTTTGAGGTGAGTATGAGGTTTGGAGAAGATGCCGCAGTCCACTGTGCTGCCACTCAGTGTGTTTGAATTTTCCCATGTGGGAGATGTGGGATGTGGAGCAGGTGAGAAAGTCAATGGAAGGGTATGTCTGTCCCTTTATTCCAATTATTAGAATGTTCCTTAATTTATCTGCTCCCCCACCAGCAAAATGGGAATCATACTTCAAAGAAGAAAATAATAATACATTTTAAATTTACTTGAATGCAGGTTTTTTATTGTTGTTGCTTTGTTCTGTGTTTTGATAGCAATTCAAAAAATTAATTTTAAAAAATCAACTTAATTATTTGAAAAATTCCAATAAAATTTTAGTGAAGAGAAGATCTTATAGTTACTGGGGAATAAAAGTCACTGCTTTCAGTCTCTCATTCTCCCTGAGAGTGTTGCTTAAACACTATGTATTTAGTATATATGCCTCAAGAAGCCAGGTGCAAATATCCCAGCTTCCCTCTCTGTTCTTAATCTGACATCTGCACATCCAGTAGAAGCACTCCTAGGTAGATTCTTTGTGAGTGTGATCAGAAAATGCTTTTTTTTTTTTTGTATGAGCTGGGGAAAGGATGGCCTTCTAGAATTTCAATGGCTCCCCTATAATGACCACGCATTATTGACACCGAGTTAGCCTGTGGAATGTTATTTCATAGAATTTCAACAATACCATAGGCATCACTTATAGCAAGAATCCCGAGTTTCTGCATCATGTCCTTCTTGTTCAAGAGCACACAGCTAGTGAAAGGAGAAGCCCCTCTCTTCATCAGAATGTGGACTTCATCTCCAGCTAGGTTCTGTTTTACTGCCTTGCTGTGTGTTTACCTCATGTAAGTAATTGCTTCAGTTGTCGCTCTTTGCTTCCTTAAGAATTTTTACTGTATGAGCACCCCAGGTTTCATTAAATGGATATAACTGACTTGGGGATAAAAACGCCCACTTATGGCTTCTCACTACAATTTGATTTCGACAACTCTAAGAATGAAACCCTTAGCAAATCACAAAGACTGATTGATTAGTGCATTTTCAGGGCTGTGCTGGGAAGCACTAGCGCTTCTATTCCTAGTACATCCAGAAAAATGGATGAGGTTAGACACAAATGGTCTCATTAACCAGAAGCTACTTCGGTATAGTCAATGACCAGTCAAAGATTAATCAGAAACCAGGACCTTGCTGTTGAGAGGGCTGAGAGATGATCGTGAGCTCTGTGTCAATGAACAATGGTACCCAAATGACTGATGGCCAATTATGTTTATAAGCTGAGACTCTCTCAGGCAGATACAGGCAGGGAAAGGAGCATCTCAGAATCGTCTCTTGTGTTAGAGAAAATGCTTTTGTCCCTCAAGGGTTTCAGAGAAGCTGACCGATCCACAAATGGTACATGATTAATAGTTGATGATCGGAACATCTGTTCTGTTTATTTCCAGCAGGTTTTCCTCCTGCAGGTGCCACAGACATAGGGGTATCTGACAAGCTCCCTTCCCGGGTTGGCAAGATAAAATTTTGGCTTATCTTTGTTTATCTCTAAATGTTCAGGACATATGTTAGTATTGTATAACAATTACCTTTGTTTATATATAATACTAATTATTATATATTATACAATAATTATCTTTTTATCTCTGAATGTTTGGTACATACATTAATATTATATAATTTCTGGATGTTCATTTTGTTCAGAAACAGAATATGCAGCAGATATCTGAACCTGTCCTTGTCATAGATCTGAATAGTAAAGAATAATATTACTCCCATCTCCGTTTTAGCAGAGTAGTTGGGTGAGGTCATAAGAAAGCTGTCTCTGGAGTTATCCAGGCACCCAAGTATGGAGCCTTTACTGATAATCACAACACACAGCCTCCACATAAGCCGTACCACACCAGGCTTACTGCCCTGTGTTTTCTAAACTATTTTTTAGAGACTATCACAGTAAATAAATAAAGAAATCTTATGGTCTCTGGATAAATGTTTAGCTTAAACAAATGCCAAATAAAGTTAAGCAATGCCCATCTTGTAAACAAATTCTTTCTGATTGAGTTACCAAGTTTAAAGGAGCTGTTTTCTTAAGGACTAGCATACCAGCTCTGAGTTTTACATCACCAATAATGCAATGGCACAGTAAAAAGCCAACCTTTCTTTAGGTCCTTTTCCTTTTGTGAGAAAGAAAGCACCATTTTCTGACTGGAGTGCCTGGATCGGGTGAGGGGATAATTAGGTGCAGCTGAGTTTTGTATGATGTTCTGTTTGGGCTCATAGAAAAAAAAAGATATTCCTGAATGCTGAATTATCAGGCATAGAGTTTCTCCCGTATATAGAAAGTAACTGTGGTGTAGCCCCACAGGAATTGGAAATACAATTACACAAAAGGTGAGAATACTAAGATCTTATGCATAATGAATGAGATCAACCATCTGTCAAAGCAGCCCTAGAGGTTGAATATGAATGTGTACCTGAAAATGTTTGTGGACACCCAAGTTTCTTCAAGGGCTGAACGAAGAAACAGAATAAAGTAGAGCAAAAACCAAAGGCTGTGGGTTCAAACTGTTACCCTTTGTTATCATGATGACTACAAAGTTATTAGAACATGTTGTTATCTGTGTGGACACAGAAAACAAACATCGGGAGACTATGAGTTGGTGGCATTTTAATCGTATTCTTCAGGCAAGGTTTTTTTTTTTTTCCAGTGATCCATTCATTCTTGAATGAATTACTTTTTTGAGGCTGATTGTTTATTTAATGAGTTGACAAGTAGTTTCAATACTTGTTGAGTAAAGAATTGACCTCGCTCCAGAGAACGGACTTTGTTTTACCAGAGAGACAGTTTCTAGGACATAGGAATATAAGATTTACCTGATAAAACTATGGCTTTGTCAAGGGTTTTTGAGCTATAAACTACATATTCTACGCCAACAGTGTAATTCACAGTGGTGCTTTGGCAGAACTGAATGTTCTCAGCTAACTACATGATTTAAGGTGTGGGAGGTAAAGTGAGACCTGGACCCCCCTGGTAACTGTCAGAGCTCTGAAGACTGGAGGTTCAGGACAGTCATATAGCTGTCCATATGACCAAGTTTAAATAAGACCTGAGTAAGTATCAGGTGAATGTCCCTATGTGTTGTCACATATCCTTGACTGGAGAAAAGAGCAGCATCTGCTAAAGATTAAAGGAGTGAATGACTAAATCCTTGAAAGGTCCACATGAGACACTCTCCTGAGAGCTTCCCTCTGTCTTCTGGCTAATTTACAGAAATCTTTTCATTGTAATCACCTCTTCCATTTATTAAATGCATCTTAAGTAACCGTATCTTTTTTGTAAACATCACAGGCAACAAAATGAAAGTTTTGTGCAATTCTGTGATACTGCAAGTAAAAAATGATTCCTCTGGAACTGTCTGTTAGTGACAGGAAATAACAAGAAAGGGTCATCATGGGCACCCCCTAACTCCTTAGAACATTACTTCTTACTGCATTAATTCTCACTGCAAACCCATTCATGAGACACGTAATCACATGTTACACATAAGAAAGTAAAGCACAAAAAATTTGCTCAATGTCATATCAACTTGTGAATTTTAACATTCAGACTGCCAAAATCTAGTTTTCTCTTATTACTTTAAAAGGTTTTAGGTCAGGGCTGCCATGTTCCACTATACTCTGATAAATATTTCTCAAGACCATCTGGTACATATGAACACAACCAACTACACAACATGTGTTTATTAATGCAGAGGAATACTTTGGCTTACTTGGCTACCAAGGGACCAACAGCCTGAAAGTTGACTACAATTGCATAGACAGTTTGTTACAGCTACAAGGACACAAACTTACCAACAGGAACTTTCCAGAAAATTTCAGTTTGGCCATAATTAGAGGGTTTAGAGAAAATCAAACAAAAACTTATTTGTTAATGTGTATGAAGAGTCATGTGAGGAAAAGGAAGTTTGATCTATTACAGAGTTTGAATGAAGGCGCTACTTGTAGTCTTCAGGAAATTGAGCATCTGTGAGGAGAAGAGATGATCATAACAATGAACCTAAAAGCTAAGACCTAAGACCTTTGATCTAAACTCTACATAACTCTACATTGGCAGCTGGCAGATAAAAGGAGAGAGAGAGAGAGAGAGAGAGAGAGAGAGAGAGAGAGAGAGAGAGAGAGAGAAAATAAACCTTAACTCTCTTTAATAAAGACTGTCTCTGGCAAGGAGCAAGATGCCAACACATCAAAAATTTAAACAATAAATGTGACTAACCTGCCCTTCCAGGTACTGAGAAAAAAGAAATAAAGTGGTCATTTTTCTAATGGATTTATTATTGCTCCTTCAACAAGGAGAAAAATTTTCTAGAGTTAAGAGAGAAGTGATAAATTGTTTCTATTTATATATAAATCACAGTCATATAGCACTGATTTTCTTGGCAAAGATTAAAAATGTTTGTAAGGAACAAATGGTGGCCATCAAATAAAGGTTGATTAAAAGAGGCATTGCCTAAACTTGAAATGAATGAAACTACTCTAGCAAATGAAGAGAAAGCAAAACCATGATCATATTAGCCATGAATTATAGTAAGTGATAAAAATCAATATGATATTTTTCTGATATATGTAGAAACATCTAAAATAGCTTATACAGCATTTACCGAAAATATTTAATCAACTCTGAATTTGCTAAGAAGAACAACTAATCTGCTTCTGAGATGTGATGATTTCAAAGCATAACAGTCCCCTCATCTCCCTATGATATCAGTAAGGTTTAAAGGATGCTAGCATGGACCCTATCTTTCCAACAGTTTAGGAGCAATGCTAACCAAGGGCAGACTTAATTACAATGGCAAATAACACTTTGGACTTTATTTGTTCTCTTATCTAATCTCTACTGGATTAGAGTATTAAAGATGATCTAAATTGTGAGGGGCAATACACTTCCTTCAATATGAACTGAAAGTGGCTTGAGGAAGAGGTAACAGGTAAGTAGTCTAAATAATGTTAATGTGCATGTTTTTGCAGCGCTCTCTATTTTTTTCCTTTTAATGAATAATTGCAGGAAATCCTTACTAGGGCAAGGGAAAGATTTCTTGCCTTATCGTGAGTAATGCATTGATATATACCATATTTATAAATTGAGTCATAAATCCCTTGAGAAAATAGAAGCCTGAGAAGGAAATTGACTTGATATAATGTCAGTCATATTTGTCAGTGATCACTAGAAAAATATTCAAGCCCATAGAGTGATGGCTTGCCACATGCTAAGGACTATGTATGCAAGTCCAACTCATTTGAATCTGTGCTTGCATCAATCCTACAATACCAATTCTATTTTTTTTTCATTTTTAAACCATTTGAAACACATGGATAAAGGCAAGGAAAATTATGTATTTAAAGTCATATAGCTAACATGGTATAGAGTTGAGCTCTAAGAACTCATATTATTTCTACTGAGATGCATTGTTTCTGCTAAGCCAGTGCTGATCAGTCTAGATCACCTCGTAAGCCTGATTCATTACATAGTAAACTCTGTACTTTTCTCAGTCCTAATTTTTACACATAAGGGTCAGATAAAAGGATAGCCAGTTGTCCTTTCCTGCAATTAGTAGACCTTCTTGTTTCTTGTGGGCAACTATGGGGCTATAATTTCACAAAATGGCAAGAAGATGGCAATAATATTTCTTTAAGCCAATTCAGCATCTTTAGGTAAATACATGTACATACTACCCATGAAGATGCCAAAGATTAGGAGGGAGCTGTCTATGTTTATTTAGACATTTTGTGACCTTGGTCCTAAACCTTGGATCTACTTGTAAGTTGCTTACGTGGCAGAAGTTTAATCATGTGATGTACTAAACTAAGAAAGCAATGATGATTTTCTTAAGAGAGAATGATTCTACACTTCTGAAGATTTGGTAGAAAAATAATAGTCTTGCTTTTGTATTTGTTATGAATTTCTCACTGTATGAGGAATCTCTATATGCAATGTATGTGGTTATTCATATGCATATAAACAACATATATAAGTCACATGCCACGTAAAATTTAAATAATGTGCCAGATATATGATAAAGGTCCTCAAAGATTAAAATGGAGCGTAGATAGATTACCTAAGCTCGTTAGTGCTGTTTATGATTCAGATTTGTACAATTCTATCATAAACATACCTATTGCATGTCATATGAACTTACAGAGCACACAGTTATATACAGTGCATAATAGTTAATGTTCTTAATAAAGAACTATGTCTCTGGCTTATGTACTTACCATAATATATTTTAAAATCATTATATTAGAAAACTAATCCATCCACATATTTTTTAAAAATCTGAAAAACAAGGTGTCAAATTACAAATGTAGCTACTTTAGATCTCCTGTGTTCTTTATATCTCTTAATTGTGTCCAGAGGCATGGTAAGTAAATGAATGATAATTGACCTGGGTGTGTATAAATATAATCCCTGTTGTCTATCCATAATAATAGCAAAGTTACTTAAAGAACTTTTCCTCAAATTGCATGCCCATTTTTTGATTGATTTTTTTATTGAACTCTACATTTTTCTTTGCTCCCCTCCCTGCCTTTACCCTTCCCTTCAACCATCTTCCAAGATCCCCATGCTCCTAATTTACTCGAGAGATTTTGTTTTTTTCTACTAGCCATGTAGATTAGATCTGTGTATGTCTCTCTTA
>NW_004949099.1:18789471-18798435 GCF_000317375.1 Microtus ochrogaster | reverse complement strand
GTTGTAAAGTAGGCTGATGGGAGATTGACATAAAAGGGTCAAAATGAGGTGGTATTTGGAAAAAGAACTTGAAATGCACATACATACCTATACTTCTGGGAAACAACCAAAAGGTTAAAAATCAAAGTGATATTCTCATTGTATGCTGGGGTTTCTATACAATGGTTATATTTTCCTTCATGAACCAAATCTTAGTTGAAAACTTGCTTTTCTATTCACTAACCTGTAGCATTAACTGCATTTGGTTTTACACACTGAGCAATTCTCCATGATTCTGTACATGTCACTTGAATGTTCCATAGCTTCAGCTCTGATACTGCCAACAATTATTGTAGTCAAAGTGCTGAGCCTCTCAAGGCCAACCTGCACGGCACAGACTAGTTGTGAGCATTGGGTGTCCGCAACACCCATGGTTTAGTTTCACATGGCTACAAACTGGAGGTTCTCACAGCCCTTATGCATTTTGAAAAGGGCTAATTTTACACTCAGATGTTACATACAGCTTCAATTACATTTTATGCTATATTACAAAGGACACATATGCAAAAGCTCCCTGAGAATCTAGCACATAGGAACATCTATGTATAAAAATTGTGGGTGCACCACTCTCACAGCACCTAGATGCATTCCAAAACCAGAGGCTTCATTAACCTTGTAGTTGAGGCATTTTAATGGAAGTTCCACACATAATTGAAAATAATTCTGAACCATTTCTCCCCTAGTACGCTGCACAAACCATGTGACCTAACATGGAATATCCCAAGCTTCTGGTCATAATTTGGTTTTCCTGGAAGTATCCTCCATCTGGAAGTTGTCTGGGTACCCACTTAAAAGGGTCTTCATTAAAAGAAAAGATACACTAATGACTCTAAACATATCTCCACTTTAGGGACTAGAACCCCAAACCAAGCATTCAACAAGAGATATTCTCAATCCTTCAAGTGCTTTCAGGAAACTATACAAGTTTTAGGAACTCTCTGTTAGAACCGGGAACAGAAAATAAAAAAAAAAATGTATTTCTTATTATGTCACATGTGGTGACTTCCTCCCTTCATGCTGAAGGCACAAATGAAGAATGTGCTCGGAGAAGACTAAACCTGATGAAGTGGCTGAAACAGATCTGAAGACAATAATATCAGAAAGGAAAGCGAAGTGATGAGCAATGGATTTTCCATTTGGTAACAAGTGCCTATCACCTGAGTGATAAATTGTATTGGCAAGACTCAGCCCAGACGATGAGGTATGGAAGCACAGGAAGTCCCTGGACAGAGAATCAAGTATCGAGGAGAACAGGCTGGACTTGACTTATGGCCAGGCTAGAGGATATTTTACAGGTAGTTCACGGCGTTTCTCCCTCAGCTGTGCTCACAGAGGTACACTGCCCGTGCCATTCTTGTTCCTCTTATAGCTTAATAGTTTTTTCTCATCATAGATATTATTGCAAATTTCTGAAGTTTTAAACTTGTCTTAAACTGTTCTTTGGAGGGAACCCGTGTCATAAACACATTCAGAGTTTGATCAGTGAGATTCAGTGTATAAACTGACACACAAACCCAACCATTTGTATTTCCTAAAGTTTGTTTTTCTCTAAGCATGAAAATATGAAAACCAAGGCATTCTCAATATAAAGAGAACAAGCGTAATATAATGGCAAGGAGATATTATGCTATAGAGTGTGCAGGTGCCCAGAGTTAGGGATGGAATGTTTAGATGCTCCATAATTCTTGTATTCAAGCCCTTGTATTGAGGTTTTAGGGAAGAAATTTAGTTAAAGTTTAGGTGAGACTGAGGATGAAGACCTCTTTACAAAACTAATGCCTTGACAAAAAGAGGCCCAGAGACCTAGCCATACTCTCTGCCATGGGAGTATCCTGAGAAAAAAGTTCACATTATAATTCAGGGAAAAAACAGAGTTTAAGCAAACCATCTTTTGATCATGAAATCCCAGTCTTCAGATTGAAGAAAAAATCATTTGCTGTTAGTTAACTCGCCCTTTATGCAGTATTTTGTTAGGGTACTATAGTTAGAACTGTGATATAAATCATAATCTTGAGATGATCTGACATTTAGGGAATAGTTGCTACTGTGAAACCCATGAAAACTGAAGGGATGGAGTATACACAAGGCAGGTATCTCTTCTCAATTGAGTTGGTGATGTTCATCCTATTATCTGGCTTTCTCAGATATTGCTGTTAAATCACAGTATTCTTTTATCCTGAGTGGGTATGCAACTGCTTAAAGTTCTCAATTAAAGTTAGAAAATGATAACTGCCATTGACATTGTTCTAAAGGGAAACAGAGTGGGGGGGGGAGTAAGTTTCTATCTGTTCATAATAAATCTAATTTACTATTTTTTCTTATGATATCAAAATACGTAGATTGGTCACTGAACAACTTCAATAACATTTGGTCAAATGCATGAACTTGGACCCTGATTTCTCTTATCACCTTTATATATCTTGAAGTCAAAGGCGCGGCTCTAGCCAGTCTGTGACAATTAAATGAAGATTCACAGGGCTAGTTTATACACATAAGAGGTGATATAAGTGTGAAGGAAAAGAAGAAGCAAAAACCAAAACCAACAAACAAATAAACAAAACACGTGATTGTTCTAGACACCAAAGAATGGGACCAATGAAGAAAAAAAAAACTTGAAGATTTCTCTTGAAAATGTACTGGTAGCAATTTCTCATCATATTACTCAGCTAAGATTTGGAAGGAAGCCTACTGGTTTTCATGAGCCAGCTGAAAATTGCTTTTATGTATATTAAAAATGTCACTGCATTTGGGGCAATCTTTTGGATATTGGCAGCATTCATTTTTGATGTTATACTAATATATCTTTCTTATTTTTCAGTGATAAGTTCTTTGAAATAAAAGAGAGGTTTAAAAACCCCATTTTGATGTTTGACTTTTAAATAACCAATAGATGCAAATTTTAATTAAAAAACAAATATATAAAGGAAATGATAGAATGGATAATTTCATATATCTCCATATATCCAGTATCTTTCTATGTTTTTTCTGATACTAAAATTAATTCTTAAGAAATATTAACTTCTGAAAATTCTAAAGAGTAAAAAGTTTTCCTAATTTTACATTTGTAACACAAGAAATTTCAATGCTTTTGAGGTTAAAACCTCTGCAGGGATGTGGCTGAAGTAGGGGTGTGGAAGGAGAGCCTTAGGATAAGAGGGCATTGGGGCAACAGATGCTAGTGGAAAGACGGATAGAGTTGCCCACCAGTAGTGTGGTACAGCATAGAGCTTTAAATTGGTAAATTACACAAGAATGCTAACATAATGAAGGACAAACAAATGTTAATAGGATGTTTGGCTAACCACACAACTTCTTTTTTCCTAGGGACAGGCATATTCACTGTCTTTGACCATCTGTGTGCCCATGTTCTGGGCTGGTACTGGTAGGGTTAGCATCTTCCACATATGACATGCAATGCCATGGTGTGTGTACCTTGTTGAGAAGAATCTACTCTATTATTTATGAGCAAAGAAATGGCTTAACCCTGGGCTCCAAAAACTATGTATCCTGCTCTGGGTAGAAACAATCCTGGTGCCCTGCTGTGGCTCCTAATTCTCTACTGCTTTACCCTTATGTCAACCAAAGAACCCAAAGTAAAACCGAGCCACCTGCTGAGCTAAAGAAGAGAAAATACAGAACCAATTCTTGGGAAATAATGTGAGGACCAGACAAAGTCAAAAGAAGCCTGTGCAGTCAGACACTATAGTTCTGCAACTGTGTATATAAACATGCTGTGTTTTCCATAAAAGATCAAACAAAATCCATGCCTATGGAGAGTGATTGCTGCACACCAGGCACGAACTTATTTTATCTTCATTGGCTTCTGTGACTCAAAGAAATGTTAAGACCGGGGATGACAGGGTACGAAAGAGGGGGAAATGTATTTTATGTACTGATAGAGCTGGTATGGGGTAAAGAGACAAGTCCTTTGTTGCACACCAGGCAGTTGGCCACTTCTATCGCTCCCAGAGGACAGCTTTCACTTTGAGGGGAAAAGGACCATTGGCATTTATCAGAGGGAGCTTCGGACAACATACAAACAGCAACAGCAAGAGGTTTTTTTTTTTTTTTTATTTTTTACAAGTCATTACATATGGATACAAAAGGGGAAAAGAAAAAAAGAAAAAGTCCTGATTTGAGGGCATTTGGGGGATACATTGGCCTTCCCTCTTCTGCAGTCTTCCTTAATTGCCTCATCTCTCCAGCTTCTGTTCTCCTCTGAGGTATCATAAAACAGACCTTTGTAGATGTGAAATTTTCTTTTATGTGCATCTTTGAGCTGGAGAGTTGAAGGAACAATGCCAGCCAGTGCTAACTGGTTATCTTATCTCTTTTCTAAAACCCTCTTATATAAAATTAAATAAAGTCAAGAGGAGACAATGATTCTCATCTGAAAGGTAGCTGGAGGTTAGCTGATTAGCTGTTCTACAGGAAAATACTCCCTGAAAAGGGTCTCCTCACTGCTAGACTACGAAGACAACTCACTGTAACCATTTTCTGTTTTTTTTTTTTTTCCTTCAAATTAGGAGCAAAGAGGTGCCAGCGTGGAAGCCCAAAAATGTGAGCCTATTCCACATATCTCAGGGCAGAGAGTTTGAGTTTATTTTGCTTGCTCAAAGTTGTTGAAAAAAAGTGTGGCTACATATCCTGACCTAAGGTGTGGTTACGTGGTTTTTTGGACATTAAAATGCCACAGAGAGATAGCTCTATTCCACTCTAGCAAAAGGTCAAAGAATTCAAGCATACTAAGGCTCCTTTCTTTGAACTATGTTGTTTGACTTAGGGAGCGGCTGCCTACAGGATACTTGGTATACAGGGTGTTTTCACTGCTACAAGCATCAAATATGTTTCTCAAAAAGTATTGGCTTGTTGTTTCAAGTATTGGAGAAAGTAACTGTTCTGGTTGTCCTTTGTATCATAATAAAACAATTTTTTGACTTCTTATCCACCTTTCTATTGGAAAATAAATGCAGGCATTACTCAGAACTAAGAATTCAGCATTCAGTATTCACTGAGTTGCTCTCCCATTACTCTCCTGTGTCTCTGTGTTTCTTTCATATCTCTGTTCCTCCTACTTAACTTTTCTAATCCTCATACACGGCAAAATTCCACTCCAAAAAGGTGGCTCCCCACAAGCCAATTCTCCTGCACATCCAGCAGTAGAAAATAAAGGGTGCTAACTCACAAGGAATAAGCAAAAAGGAAAACCACAACAGTGAAAAGTAGGAAAGAAAAAAGGCTGCACTTGAATTTGACTCTACTGGTTGATCGCTGAGACCTGATATTTGGGATTCTGAGATATTCTGAAACAACATCTTTGTTGGCAGGTGAAAGTTTATCTAATGACTGAAAAGAAGCAGCTGGTTTTCTTCTCTAATTTTTTTTTTCAGTGGTTGCACTCTGCTCTAAAAGTTCTCTAAAATGGGTTTGGGTTGACACTAATGACACAAATGTAAACTTTTTTCTACAAATCTCTTTGAAAGGATAGGGAACCTTCAGGTAACCTCAGTTATCTGTATCAGTTACTTTTGTTTCTGTGATAAAGTACTGTGACCAAAAGCAACTTATGCAAGAAAGATTTTATTTTGGTTTATGATTTCACGGGGTGGTCCATAATGAAAGAGAAGACAGGAGATCATGTATTCAAATATGTGAGCCTATGGGAGACATTCTTCATTTACATCACCATACCATTTATTGGGCACATTCGGACAACCATCTAGTATTACGTAAATTTAATATCATAAGGTTTTTTTTATGATTTTCCATGGCTTTTCTCACATTGAAAATATCCTGTCTCCTCAAACAATAAATATGTCTCTCATGAAAATCACACTTTTAATTCCCCTTGGTATTCCTTAGACTCTTTGGTTTAGTATCTTGAACTTCATAGATGAATTAATATGTATTTATTAGGTGAAGGTAGTGAAGTAGTAAGACATTGGTAAATCTATGTCTGTGTCTTGAAATGGGATAGCCATTATTTTTGACATCACAGAGTTCTTAATGGCTGGAGGAAGTAATTCACTCATTTGCATATTACTCAAAGTAACCTCACCATTACAAGGGAGAATAGTCAAGTACTAGTCTTAATTGGTTCACTTGTGCAGACAAGGTAGCAGTGGATTGCATCAGCATTCAGCCTGTGCTTCAGTTGCTGAGCTCTCTACAGCTTCTCTAATAGATAACATTTATTGTGCCTCTGGTAAGTGCTTTACATGCACTACCTCATAGGTACCGTGAATCCTATTTATGGAAGCTGGCCGTGTGCCAGGGTAGCATGGATGACCACTTTTACTGTCCTTTCCTATGCCAAGAGTACACTGAGCTGTTCCTATTTGCAAGGATTTCCTTTCATCCAGAATGTTTTAAATTATGGAATGAGAGCCCATTTTAAGAGTATTTCTGGAATCAAAGCTTTATGTAAGACCAAAGTGGCTTGGAAATATCCATTCTTTTTCTTTTCTGTATATTCTATTTAAAGCAGTGATTTTTTTCAGTGGAGAAAATAAGAATTCCTAAAGTAACACCTTTACTTATTTATTTATAATTTAAAAAGAGTTTGCAAAGTATTATTTTTAAAAAGATTTATGTTTAGTTTAGTGCGTGTGTGTGTGCATGTGTGTCTGTCTTTTCTGTGTGCCTGTGTGTTGTTTGTGTCTGTGTTTGTGTGCCTCATGAGGGAAATGCCCACAGATACCACAAAAGGGTATCAGATGCCCTGGAGTTAGAGCCCTAGGCAATGTAAGACATCATATAGGAGTAGTGAAAAGCAAACTCAGGTCCTCTGACAGAACAGCAAATATTCTTAACAGCTGAGCCAACTCTCCAGCCTAATGAAGTAATTTCATAAATACAGAAATTTAAAGACTTAACATTGTGGTATTTGTGTCCAACCAGACTTGGTTTGTTAAATTCTGACAAACTTGAGACTCCTTCTACAGTAAAGATTTGATAAGGAATAATTATTAGAATTACCCTCTTTCTAAATTCCTAACTTTCTATATGCTTGTCTGTAGTGTGCAGCTGCGGGCTGCGTTCCTGCTGCTCAGCTCCTAACTACATGGCTAGCTTATGCCCCGAAATAACAATACACAAATTGAATTCATTTAAACACTGCTTGGCCCATTAGCTCTAGTCTCTTACTGGCTAACTCTCATATATTGCTTTAACCCATATCTAATATCTGTGTAGCACCACAAGGTGGTGTCTTACCAGGAAGATTCTAGTGTACGTTCATCTTGGGCTGGAGCTTTAAATCGCGTCTGACCCAGAGAGGAGAGGCATGGCGATTGCCTCACTTCCTCCCAGCATTCTGTTCTGTCTACTCCACCTACCTAATTTTCTATCCTATCAAGGGCCAAGGCAGTTTCTTTATTAACCAATGAAATCAACAGTTTAGAAAGAAGTCACTCCCACATCACTTGTCTACCTATTTATCTGTATTTGTTTTCTTCTTTTTGTGACAGAATTTTACTGTTTAGCTATAGCTGGACTGCAGCCTTCCTAATCCAGTCTCCAAAATTTTGTTATTACAGGCATGTGCCACCACACTCTGGCTTCTTCGTGTTAAATTTAACTCTTATTTATCTCTCCCTTCTGTAACAGTCACACTGAATGTATATTAACCTAAATATAAAACAAACACTAGTTGTTCATAATACTCTAAATACAATCCATATGAAGAGGACACTTAAAAATATCCCATGCTATCTCGGAATTGAGAAATAGACAGTTATTTATTTGGGGGTAGACTCACAAATTAGAATCCTCTGCTGGAATGGAGATCAGAAACCAAATTTTGCAGCCGGAAAAGGGACCAGATACATGCTCTACATCAGCATAAATAGTATAAGAGGCCACGTCCCAGTGGGCAGGTAATTTCCTAGAGCACCTCGCCCTTTTGTTTAAATATGATAGTCCTAAGCCTAATTCAAACTTATTTACAATAAGAAGAACTTTGTGTAACTGTCCAGGCAGCAAGATGTCTCTGTCAATTCTAGATTTTTGAAAGTTGCTGACAATGCATTTCCTGTTTACTTAGGTTATATTATATCCTTCTGGAGTTTTTGATGGAGTTGAAGAATTTATAGTTATAGTTACAGTTTCCCTTATTTATGATAAATGAAAAAGTAGATATAAATATTATAACTGTAATTCTTGATTGATAACTTTTATTATACTTAATTTTACTATGTTAAATTTAAAACCTTCCTTTTTATTTAAACAGAAAAGGGGAGGTGATATGGGAGTCACTCCTGTGTATGGTAATTTCTATTAATGACTAAAGAAACTGCCTTGTCTGTTAATAGGGCAGAACTTAGTGAATTCTGGAAGGAAAAATGCAGAGTCAGAGAGACACTATGAAGCTACCAGAGACAGATGCTGGGAATTTTACTTTGCAAGCCAATGCCACATGGCGATACTCAGATTAATAGAAATGTCTTAAATTTAGATGTAAGAGTTAGCCTACATCCATATATTCTTATGTGTTAATAGAAAATTTGTATCCCCTTCTGACTACTTAATTTGAATTCTACCTTTGGGAGTTTCATTGCACCTATGGTTATGTGTACAAATAAATTTTAAAGCCCAATGAAATTACCTTTACTTATTTTCAAATCATCACAGAGAGAGAGATTCTTTTTTTCAGTGTAATCAACTAGTTTCAGCAATATCCTAAATATATTTCTGAATTTCAACTGTAGTTTATTTAATACTTTAGCCTAAATTTTCTTGTCACCTTAAAGTAGAGCATTAATATTGGTACAAATACCTAAAACCATGTATAAATATCCATAATTAATTTAAAAGTTTATATACTTTTAATGTACATATATACACACAGACACACATATCTATATCTATATCTATATCTATATCTATATCTATATCTATATCTATATCTATATCTATATCTATATC
>NW_004949099.1:18787992-18789371 GCF_000317375.1 Microtus ochrogaster | reverse complement strand
ATATCATCTATATATATTCTTGTAGTATAAGCTCCTCTCAAACAATATTCTTGGTATGAGTGATAATTACTATTATTCAAGACACATGATCTTAATAATTTCTCAGCCACCTAAATAAGCAGTATTGTACTTTGTAGTTTCTGCATCAAAACAATATCCAATGTCAGATACCCTAGTTTCTGTTGTACATCTATGGCCTTCACTTAATCAAGTGGCAAACTACAGACCAAAACTCTTGTGAGCACATTCTCACAGTTTTAAAACCTGCTTCTTGGTATATTTATGGCCAGTCCTTAATTTTGGTGTTTGAGTAGTATTAGACTCACTTCTAATCAATACATAGAAAAGGGGTCAGAGTGTGTCTACTTTACTATGATGTAACAGAAAACATAAATATGGGCCAGTTATAATTAAGTGAATCTTATTTCTTACAGTATAAAAGGCTGGAGGTTCATGGTGTCTGTAGGGCCTTCATTGAAGGTCATCACAGTATGGAAAGATGGCAGACATTAGTTTAGCACATGCATACCATGTCTGAACCTATCTTACTTTAAAGAATCTACTCCTACATTCCATTTCTATGATGATCTCAATCCATTCATAAAGTCCAATAACTCATGATCTGATCACCTTTTAATAGTTGTAATTCCCATTAATGTTCCATCTTACATTAATATGATCATGCATGACATCTGGTGATTCACACTGAAGCGATACACCATACTATGTTTAGACAAACTGCTGTGCTCTCTGGGTTGAAGAAAGTTGTCTCTCATGACCACATCAATGTGGATATTTTAATGAATCCAAGCAGCATTTTAGGAAAGTTCCATGTGTCCAGGCACAAAGGGCTTGCCCACAACTACTGACTTGGTAAGGAGTTGGGACCTTAATTCTAGTAACACTCCAGCCCCTAACCTTTGCCATTAACCCTGTTAATTTAGAAACTGACCTTTATTCAGGAGAGTCTTCAAACAAAAGTCACTCAGGATCAACACCTTGACTCTAGTTTTTGGTTGAGAACTTGTAGCAAACTAGGTATACCCAGAATACAGACCCACAGACATCCTGACATTGTAGACATGTTTGTGTAAAGTCATTATGTTTGTGAAAATACTGCCATACATCAACAGGAAATCAATACAGGGATTCAGACAACAGTTTTCTTGGAAAGTTGCCAACAAGAGAATCAGGGCTTTGAGTTTAAGAAACATTCTCTAATGGAAAGTAAAGAACACTTGTGCAATATTCAACTGATGCATTTATGTTGCATAGAAAATGTGTAACATCAGGGATTATAAAAATGCAAAATATAAATTAATGATAAGAATACTATGCTTTATGAAGCTGTGGTTCTCAACTAATGCTAATGGGGAACA
>NW_004949099.1:18773400-18787892 GCF_000317375.1 Microtus ochrogaster | reverse complement strand
TATATATATATGACAATATTTCTTGTAAAAATTATTACTTATTGGTCAATAGAAAATATAAAATCACTGTACTTATTTGAATAAATGATGGTGTATTTGTGCCTTTGGTTTTTATTTTGACATTATTTTGTCACATTCATTTATTCAGATGGCACTAATAATAATAAATTGAATCTTTCTTTTTAATTCACAAATGTTTATACAATGCAAATAATACGCATTATTACTTAAATTCTACATTTATGTGTGTACTCTGTGTTCAGGAGTTGTAGTGTAGTTGTATCTATCAACTGGAGCTTGGTACCGAAAGGTCAGGTATTTTGTTCATTTTGACTCATTGAGACTTTCTATAGTGGTCTCCACCTTTGCAAGACTAGTTTCTTTGATGGTGAGTAAGAGCTATAATTATCTGTGGGTATAAGGAAAAGTGCACATAAAGTTTCATAAAAAACATGGAATAAGGGTGGAATGTTTGTAAGATCCAGAGGTCCAGAAAAACTGCTTTGAGATTCTATCTGCTAGAAACAACAGAATCATCACCCAGGATATGTCAATAATGTGAGCCCCTAAAAAAGACCTGAACAAGTACAACTCCAAGAAACATGCCAACACGGGATGTGAGATCTTTTGGAGATTCAACCATAGATGAATAATTGTGGGCAGTTAAAGTAAGGTAGAAAAAATAATTTTCCCCAGGGATGAATCCCTATTGTTCATACAAGTAACATTATAGAGAGTGAAAAGATTGTATATATATGTGTGTGTGTGTGTGTGTGTACATGTACATATATGTGTGTATGAATGTATGTAGTAATAACAATCAATGAAAAAAAGGCGAAGGATTTAAAAGAAAGCAGGGTGGGGCAGCACTGGGATGAGTTGGAGGAAGAAAAGGGAAGGGGAGAGATGACGTAAATATATTTCGCTTTCAAATATAAAATTTATAAAAAGTACTTTTGACAAAGTCAAACCTAAAATAAATCATACCAGTGACTGTAGACAGCAAAGTAAGTAACACAACTAACAAGATAAAGAAGATTTAATGTTGTGCAAAGGTTGTATTCAGCCTGGGTTTCTACGATAGCTGATCTTGTTGTGCAGGTACTCTATAGCAGAGAATGGATATCACCAGGATTTGTTTTAAATGAGAGGAATTAAATTGTTCATGCAACACCATTAGGCATGCAATAGAAAACCTTCACAGATGCATGATAAACATTTCAATTGGGTTACACTTTTTATAGCTAGAACTAAACTATAATTTTACGCTACAAGCATTTAGGCATCTTTCATGAAATTTTTATCATTTGTCCATACGAAAGGTGTGATCTGTGTCATAATATATGCACATTTTATACATAACTTCTATGTCTGAAGTTAAAAATAAACCAAAAAATTTAGAGAAAATGGCAATGGGCTATTTGGAAATGCTTATCATTAATACAAAACATTAAGTAATGTTATAATGTAAGCTGAGGTAATATTTACTACATATACATATTTGGCATTCTTGGTCAGGATATTGACATTTTTGAAGAAGAATAAAATTAAAAGGCTTAAAATATATTAGAGTTATTGTATGTCTACAGCAGCTTCACTGAACAATATATCCTCCAGGACATTGTGGAAACAAATTTCAGGAAGCTTCCATTGATCTTATAGAGAGGAAATACTCATGCTCCACTCCAATCTAGTAGAGAAACATTCTACAGATATATCACATAGTTAGGATGCTTGTCTTGTCTTTCTGCAGCAGAAATGAAACACTGTGTTGCAATTTATACTATTCTTAACAAGCTGCTTAGAGGAGTATTTGCAAATAGTTCAGGAAAAGTTAGCATCGCAGATGACTAGAAGAACATCTTAAAGTCATGAAATCTACATGGAGTAGATAGATAATATGAAGCTTGAAATATTAGAAGGATTATATAAAAACTACTCTGCAATGGACTTAAAGATGAATCTGTTCTTTGATGGCTGTGGGTACGGCAATGCTATTGAATGAAGGTGGGCCGAACAGGGCCCACTGTAAAGCAGTTGAAAGATACCAGTGAAGCACAATGCACATTCTAGTCAGAATAATTTTGTAAATGTTATTACTGTTTTGATTCTTTATAAAGAATAAGCCTGACTGAGCAGAATAAAATGCTCTCAGATATCAATTTTCCACACTCATGAATACCCTACCTGTTTAAGCCATGAGTCATTAATATGAGACAAACAATTCATAAGGTAGAGGAAACTTTGTGGAAAATATACTCCTTAAAAAGAAGCAGGTCACCTTGAAACCTAAAAACTGCATGAAATCCATACCCAGTGGCACACATGCACAAAACCATACCGAGTGACATGCATGCACAAAACCACAGAGCAATACTAATAACGGAATGCTTCAACCAGACACACCTTCAAACAAAAGTGTTTGTATTATAAGAGCTCATTAAGAACACAAAACCAACATCAAGCAGAATGCCATTCTATTTCTTGTTGCAAATTTTTTTTGCTATTGAATTTTATGGCAAACAAGATGAAATAATACCAACAAAATCTAGTCTGCAATAAGAAAGTCAGCTTGCATAATTTGATGAGACATGTACAATCAGAATGTCTGAGAAATCATCCTTTCCTAATATGAAGGGAGAGAGAGTGGGGAGAGAGGTGGAGATGAGGAAGAAAGGAGGGAGGGAGGGAAGGAGAGAGAGAGGAGAGAGAGAGAGAGAGAGAGAGAGAGAGAGAGAGAGAGAGAGAGAAAGTAAAACTGGATTTTCTTTTCCCTTTCTGTGGAACATGTTTCAGTTTATGTGTGAATGTGTTTTATTCATTGTGTATCTCTGGAGAAAAATCAGGTCACCTTCAATGATCTTATCAGTCAAAGAAAACAGTACTGCTTCACAGAGCTATTAAAATGGAAGAGAATTAGAATGTATAAAAAGCTTTCAGATGGCAGGATCAAAGGGAAAAAGGTCACAGATGAGGCAGGGGCTGTTGCCTTTGTTGAAATTCACGGTTTTGATTAATATGAAGTTGTAAATGACTATAACATTGTAAGCGATAATAACGTAAGAACAAAGGCCAAGGACATTATAGAAATGCAGAGAAAAAGCACAGAATGGATTCTAACAATTGAGAAAAATAAACACCCGGCACAGAATGGCAATAATAGACTGTGGGTCATTTCCTAAAGAATCCCAAAGCATTTTAGTGTATACCAATGATGTAACTATCACAGGGGAAGTAAGAAATGTTATCAGTGCTTCACAAAGATGGAAACCAAGGACAGGACACACAAAAGTCAGAGTAAGTTCAACTTTTGTTGATCAGCAGAGGTGGTGACATTTCCTGAGCATCAAATTCCTTAAATTTGAACTAAACACAGCTTTCAAAGGTGTCTGTTTTTCTTAGATCAAGTCTAATTAATGTTCTTTTCAACTGGCTGACAGCCTCAATGGGCAATTGATTTATGCAAAAATTTTCCAATAGTATTTGAAAACTGCTGAAAGATAAGTGGGTAAATGTTTAGGAAACTTGGATTCTTAAACTGCATTTGTCGAAGTGTCTTAGAGTGACCATTATGGGGGTTGGTGGGGGTAAGGGGATTTGGGGAGAGAGAAGTGAGAAGGGGAGGATGAGGAGAGCTTGGGGAATGGGACGGTTGGGATAAAGGAAGAGTGGATATGGGAGCAGGGAAGTATATACCTTAATTAAGGGAGCCATTTTAGGGTTGGCAAGAGACTGGACTCTAGAGGGGTTCCCAGGTGTCCAAGGAGATGTCCCCAGCTTGTTCCTTGAGCCACTGAGGAGAGGGCTCCTGAACTGGCCCTATCTTATAGCCACACAGATGAATTTCTTGCATATCACCATAGAACCTTCATCTGGCGATGGATGGAGACAGAGACTCACATTGGAGCACTGGAAAGAGTTCCTAAGGTCCAAATGAGGAGCAGAAGGAGAGAGAAAATGAGCAAGGAAGTTGGGACCTGGAGGGGTGTGCCCACTCACTGTGACGGTGGGGCTGATCTAATGGGAACTCACCATGGCCAGCTGGACTGGGAATGATGGAGCATGTGATCAAACTGGACTCTCTGAATGTGGCTGACAATGAGTGCTGACTGAGAAGCCAAGGACAATGGCACTGGGTTTTGATTCTACTGCATGTACTGCCTTTGTGGGAACCTAGTCTGTTTGGATGCTCACCTTCCTAAACCTGGATAGAGGAGGAGGACCTTGGACTTCCCATAGGACAGGGAACTTTGACTGCTCTTTGGACTGGAGAGGGAGGGGCAGAGGGAATGTGGGGAGGGGTCAGGAAATGGGAGGAGGTGAAAATTTTTAATAATAATAATAAAAAAATATTTCACTCATAAAAAAACAAAAAGAAACAAAGAAAATGTAAGGCTGAAACACCAATTTGCTTCCTTTGTTTGGGACTAATGAGAAAGATATTTTCATCTAACAAATTATATCTTAATTAATGTATTTAAGGGATTAATAGAACACTACATTACTATGATAATGAGAATAAAGGTATTAGAAATAACAATATTCTCTTCACAAAGACTCAGCGGTTCTCTTTTTACTCATTTGCGTTCTGTGTTCAACACTGCCTCTGATCTTTTATGATGTTCTTTCTTGCTCTTACACTTGCATACTGTCTTTTTTTGCATTTTGTTTTCACTTTTTCTTAGTGAACACATTTGAACGTGAATTTTAGAAAACTTTAGTTTCTGCTTCTAATGCACAAAACTAGAAAAAGAACTACCACAGAATTATGCCCAATCTTAGAAAGACAAAAATGAACTAACCAAATTGCAGATTTACAACTGTTCTTCAATCAAAGAGCTGAGATCACAAGAATGCTAACTAACTCATTCAAAAGAGATGTGTATTCACAGAACACATGGTACCCAAGGTTACCTCGCATTTTTTTACCTGACGATAAATTAGCAAAGAAGTGTGGATCATTTAGATGTAGCTATAAAAGAAGGGTTTCATCTGAGTTACCTTTTAAGGATAGATGTATGAGATACAGGAGAAATTTGCATCCAAGCTATAGGCTGTCTTTGAACCTCACTATAACATTAGGATAATTGTCAGGTGGAAAATTAACACTTCACAAAACACAGTGAAGAGACTAGCCATCTAAGGAAAGGTGTGCCCTCCTCTGTTCTCCTACGAGTTTATCAAGGCAGGGGGAGGGACCTTAGGGAGTCAGTGCACAATTATTGCAAATGTAGATAGAAGAGGAAAGGAAGAAGAGAGAGGATGAAGGAGGGAGACAAAAATGCACATGTGTGTGTGTGTGTGTGTGTGTGTGTGTGTGTGTGAGAGAGAGAGAGAGAGAGAGAGAGAGAGAGAGAGAGAGATTGTGGAATTATAGCCAGGGAAATCAATCAAAAGGATATTAATAAAGTCGCATGTCTAAAATCCAGCTACAGAGTATTTATCTAAAACTAAGGTTTTTGAGTGACAACTAATTGGAATACAACCTTGACAGTTACAAACCTGTGTGTGAGCAGTCTTTGCAGAAAGCATATTAGACAAAAAAAGTAAAGAGAAAACTCCAAAGATGGTGGAGAGTACATGGTGGAGAAAAATCTTCATGGAAACCAATTCTCATCATAGACACAAATGTCCTCAAAGAAATCTTGAGAATAGGGAAGCAGTAACTATTGAATCAGCACCTCTCAAGTTCACAACTGCTAAAGCTTTCATGTTGACCTTGCAAAACATTTATTTTTTAGTCTTTAACATAGAAATTATGTCTAGCTTCAACTGAAAACCATGGGAAGAAAAATGGGCTTGGTGAGGGGGCAACAATAATACATGGCAGTCAACACACTACAAACAGATGTGATACAGATAAGTGAGCTTTTAAATCACTGATAAACACCTGTAATTTTTTGTATATTCATTGTTCTATTTTTTATTTCCTATTCACAAAATTCAATTTTATCTTTCTAAAGTAAACACACATAACATAGATAAAGTTAAAAGTAAAATTGTTTTGTCACATAGATTTTTAAAAATATTATATCACATAGAAAAAATGTTTTTAATTAATTTTTTGTTCTCCATTGATTTGAGTAAACAAGGAAAACTGATAGCTATCTCCCCTGTAAATACTCTTAAAAATTAATTTATTTCTAGGAATCGTGACATATGCCTTTTATCCCAGATCTTGGGAGGCAGAGACAGGTAGGTATTTGAGTTCTAGTAAATCCTGATATACAAAGTGAGTTCTAGGATAGCCAGGGCTACACAAAGAAACCCAATCTCAAAGAAAATAAATAAATTATATATATATATATATATATATATATATATATATATATATATATATATGCTGTCTGTATGTACATCTCATGCATGCAGTGACTGCCAGAGGAGGGCATTGGATTTTATGGAACTGAAGTTACAGCTGGTTGGGAAATATGATTGTGTACTGTGAAGGGAACCCAGGTGCTCTCCAAGAAATGTAAGTGCTAGTATCAGTTAGCCATTTCTCCTTTTAAGTACTTTTCACTATTGACTGTGTGGAGGGGATGGAGGTAAATGCATTTGTTGTGCAGGGGTGTTCTTGTGGGTATGGGCACATATGGAGATGGGTCATAGTTCCACATTAAGATGCCTTTTTCAAGCACTTCAGCACTTCTCCACCTAATTTTTTGGAGATAGAGAGGTAGTCTAAAATTTAGGCTACATTGATTGTCCAGTAAGTACCTGGCCTCTTTTGTCTCTACCCTCTAGACCTGGAGTTACAGAGTTATGATGACATAACTCAATTTTTTGAGGATACTGGGGATCTAAACTCAAGTATTCATACTCGTAGTGATGGAGGTGGGTCTTGTATCTTATCTGTTGCTCTCATTGGTTAACTAATAAAGAAAACTGCTTGGCCTGATCAGAAAATTAGGTAGGCGGAGTAGACAGAAGAGAATGCTGGGAGAAAGAAGCCAAGTCAGGCAGTCACCATGATTCATCCACTCCAGACAGATGCAGGTTAAGATCTTTCCTGGTAAGCCACCTTGTGGTGCTACCCACATTATTAGAAATGGGTTAGATCAATATGTAAGAGTTAGCCAATAAGAGGCTATAACTAATGGGCCAAGCAGTGTTTAAATTAATACAGTTTCCATGTAATTATTTCAGGGCATAAGTTAGCCATGTGGGTGGCCAGGTGGGGGGGGGACATAGCCGGCCGCTCATATTACAACAGAGTGATGCCCAAAGTGGGGCACGTACCCATCACCCTGAGATTAAGAGTCTCATGCTCTACTGACTGAGCTAGCCGGGTGGGAGCTGGGCGGTGGAACACAGCCCACCGGTCCTATCACAACATCGTAGGACAAGTATTCTGCCCAAAGAGCTATCTCCATAGCTCCTTTAGAAATTAAATTTTATTTTCAAGTTTATGATCAGGGCTCTTCTCTGCTTTTATCTTTCTAACTTAGGCATCTGCATTAACTTTGGCTTGCTAATTTATTTCTGATAGCCACTATCCTCAATTAACCATTTATAACTGGGCTGCCCCATGTTTGGTCTGGAGACTTCTCTCCCCTGTTTCTGCTGTTCTTTATCCATACTGATAAACTTGAAGTTATCAAGGCTCCAAGTCATTCTTATCCTTTTGTGTTACACAGACATTAATTTTTCTACTCAATATTTCTATGTGAACAAAAAGGAAAAACACCCTCAAAGTCCCCTCAACTCTACACAGAGACAGAACAAGATTCACCTATCAGAAGGGTTCACTTTTCCTCCTAATTCAGAGAAAATCCATACCATTAAATTAATTTGTGAAATCAAACACCTTTATGCCTTCCTTGGCAGCTTTCAGTTCTTGCCTTTTTATAAATATGATAACTCATCAACTTTCAACCTTTAAGTTTGTCCTATGTCTATTCAAGTACATTCTTGCTATAGTCAGACATTTCCAGTTACCATTTTTGGCTATTATTTCTATGATTGTCTTATTACTTCCATTTTTCCATTTTCAATGTGCATTTGCCAAAGCAACAGCATATTCAATATAGCTTGATCATTCTCCCAACTCATTATCTATTTTCCAGCTGGAAATCCTTCAGTAACTTTATGCAACCATAGCAACAACTGAAATACTAGAACACAATAAATAAAAAAGAAAAACTATCAAACCCTAGTGTTTCACATGATTTGGTCCTCCCTTTGCTGCTGACCTATCAGCATATTTTCTGCATATTATTTTCCTTGTCTTCTTTCTCTTGACATTGGGTGGCTTGTATTTGTTTCACCTAGGTTTTCTCTGTTGTAATTGGAGCAGCGGGGCTGCATCCCCGGCACCCAGCCACCCGCATAGCTAGCTTTAGCCGAAATAACAACACACAAACTATGTTCATTTAAATACTGCTTGGCCCATTTCTATCTAGCCTCTTCTAGGCTAATTCTCACATATTAATTTAGCCCATTTCTAATCATCTGTGTAGCGCCCCTAGGTGCGCTTACCAGGAAGATTCTAACCTACGTCCATCCTGGGTCGGAGCTTCATCGCATGCGCCAGAGAGCAGAGCTCTCCCGTCTGCCCTGGAGATGGGCGCATGTCGTCTCTGTCTGAGGTGCCTTACCTCACTTCCTCTTTCTCCCAGCATTCTGCTCTGTTTACTCCTCCCACCTTATGTTTTAACCTATCAGGGCAAGCAGCTTCTTTATTTAATCAACCAATGACCTTCCTCCATCATTTCTCTTCTTTCTTTTTCTATTGTTTGCTTATTCTTACGTATTTCTCAAGAATGCTTTATCTGATATTTCTAGTTAATATTTAGTAAATAATCTGACTATAGGGAGAAAGTTCATTAAGAGGTCTGGCGCCCTCTTCTGACCTTCAGGCATACAGACAGAATATTGTATACATAATAAATAAATAAATAAATAAATAAATAAATAAATAAATAAATAAATTAAAAAAAAAGAATGTTTCTTTTGAGCTTTTCAAAACAAGCAAGTTTGCTGTTGAAATCTCTTAATGACATGAATATTTTAATGCATTGATAATAAGTGTGATTTTGAATATGTAATATAATTACATATAGAACTTATATTATGACAGGAAATAAAAGAGGATTACTTGGGAAGAGAAGGGGGAAATGAGGGGTACAGTGGAGACAGGACAAGGAAAAGGAGGAACATGGTGAAAACATGATATAATTAAACAGAAGTACCTTTACGAAGCCCATCATTGTTTAAAAAACAAGTAAAAAAGGAAGTCCTCACAGGTATGGATGTGTAAATGTAAGAAAAAACAATCACTGGAGTATATATCATATGGAATGAGCTAACATCAGGTTTTTTTTTTTTTTTTGTACTTTGCTTATAGTCTAATCTTTGAAAGTTGCTTCAGAACAAAACATCAGATCATTTCTACTGGTTAGTTACAGTTTCAGCCTTAAGGGGACATGGAGATGGGTCATTTGGAGAGATCTTCAGCATTCAACATTCAGGGTCACATTTGCAATGGATATACAGAATACTTCAGAAAGAAAGCCTGGAAAGATGTGTTTGACACTGCTCTATAATCAGTTTGGAGTTCAGGCTATTCTATTGCATATAGAAAGATACAGACTAAAATACCCTCTCTATACATTTGTAATTAAGGAAATAATTCTTTCCATTGCATTTTGCAAAGTGCTTCACAAGCTCCCATGCCAATTAAGAGACATTTAGTAAAATGTGTGCCTCTGAAGAGATGTACAAATTGTTAACGTTACCTCTGGCTGTAGCTAAATGAACAGGAAATTCTTTAGGGAAAAAAGCAAAGCCTCTGTAAAAGTCAATGTATTGTGTGGGTACAAGAGAAGTGCCTCCAGCAGGGAGTTTTCAGAGAAGATCCATTTTATAAAGGGATAAATTAAATTAAGCAAGTTTTTGGAGTCTCTGGAGAGAACTACGGAGATATTTGTATGAGAGCAAAGCTAAGTAGATGTGAATATAGAATTTTCTATTGCTGGTGTTTCTTCTACTAGATTCGATAATCCCATTGTTAGACAGAAATGTGAGACATATCAGAAAACTTCACAATATTATAAAGAGAAGAGTATTAAGAAGTCATAATTACCACTCTATCAGCTTACAAATAAAAAAAACAGATGGAGAGATATATAGTATTTATGAGAGAAATAAAACATGTCTAGGGTATGAATTCTGGTCTAATCTATTAGTATATGTTTTTTGTTTGTTTTTATTGTTCTGTTTTCCCCAAACAGGGTTTCTCTGTCTACAATTGGTTGTCCTGGAACTTGCTCTTTAGAACAAGCTGGCACCGTTACTGGGAATAAGGACATGCACCAACACCGCCTGGCATAATCTAGGTTCCTTACATATGAAATATTAGGGATAAAAGAGTTAATTCTAGACAAAAAGTCTTAGATGATAACATGTGCCTGAAGTTCCATATTGGGGGATGCTGTAGCAGGAGGAAATGCTGAGCTCCATGACCTGCTAACCAATCGAAGTTCGTGATCTCCAGTTCAGTGAAAGGCTATCTCAAAAAACCAAATGGGAAGTGACTGAGGAAGATACTGATATTGAAATTCTGGCCTCTCTACATAGCTGCATGGACTCATAGACACACCTGTACACAAGAATATAGACATGTACACATTTCAACAAATAAAAAAGGAAAATGAAAAAATACAATGATGAAGACAGTGCAGATACTGAAACAGTGCAATATTATCCTAAGTAGATGCTCACATCAATTTTTAGAAAATCAAAGTAAGACAGGTTAATCTAGAGGGAACTCCTGTGTATTTGGATTGAGTAGACCTGTGTTCAAATCCCAATTTTATCCGATGCCAGCTTGTAAAGTTGGACATCTATTGAGTGTCTCTTGACTCATTCTTCTTATGTAAAATAGAAATGTGTGTATCTTAACCTTCAGAATTTTCTAAGTACCCAAGAAAACTCAAGCAAAGAATTTATGGAAAATATGTCAGCTCTTCTTGGTTTGTCTTACTTGAGCCTTCCTATTGAGTTCCTGTGAATGTTCAGATTATACAAAGGGATTTAGCATAAGGATTAGGTTTCTAAAAGGAGAAGCCAAGTAGCCAGAAGATTCTATATAATCCTGAGTAAGAAGAAAGAGAGCTATTCAATAGTACTGCAGAGAGGATGGGGGACTCTCTTAGTATGAACTAGATCCTGAAAAATATTTTTTCTTTAAGACAGATGTCACAGCTGGCAGAAAAGCCAAAGAGGAAAAGGTGCCTTAAAATTGGAAGAGAAGTAGGTTAAATGTCAGTGGCACCAAATCGGCTCTGGTGTGATATAAAGAGAGTCAAGTTCTCTATTTTGCAAGCATAGACCTTGACTTGAACCTATCTATACCAGGATAAAGACCTTCCAGCAGGAGGACACATGTCTGATGTGAAAATAGGCAGAGATTTCTGCCTCCGATGATGAATGGCCTAGTTAGACCTGAAGAGACTAGCAGAGGAAAGGCCAGTTGCCTCTAAATCATTTTTACAAAGAGATAGCTTGCTTCCTGACAGGTCTGTGGAAAGAACCTTACCTTTGCTCCCGTGTATATAGGGCTGGGTTGTCCAAAATCTGACTGTCATGTCAAGAAAATGTAACCTCCTACAACACATTTCATTCAGGGTTTTTAATATATGAAAAGAGAAACATGAAAATATCGTTATCACAGGCTGTTCCTTCTTTTGACAAAAATATCTCAGTGCTGTGATTGGGCATTGACCCAGGCAGAATGATCTGGAATGGCCACTCAGAGTATGATACGGAAAACAGTTTTTCTCAGCCTTTAGTTTCTTTAGCTACAATTTTGCTGTAAGAATTACATTTGGTGAGTAATATTTACAAGCTGCTGAGTCCAGATGTTCAAGCTTGCTGAGAACTTCATCAATAGCAATGTCCTATATCTCCCTTCCTCATATACCATTTTAATGTTAAAAATATGCTTCATTTTATTTTTTATTATCAGTTCCATATGCAGAGGACATTATATATATATTTGTTCTTTTGTTTGAACTTCAGATACAGATAAATGGAGTTAACAAACACTTAGATAAATCAAAGACTTTTCAAAACTCTTTCTTGAAAAATAGATATGAAGTTGGAAGACAGAGAAAATGATGTGGGTTCATGCAGTAACTCTTCCCAGAATGCTGGAAGGGAGAACAACAGTAAAATAATTTAGAAGGTCCTAGATAGCTTTGCTGGTTCTCAGTGGTGTAAAATTAAAGGGACTGGCTTTTCTGAAAGATGGAATATAATTAATACTTGCTTAGCATGACAGAGCTCTCTCCCTCTTCCTGCCCCCCACCCTGTGTGTGTGTGATTCTGATGTTATTTCCTAGGACACTATCATCCACTTCTTTCTTTCCTCCTTCCTTCTCTCTCTCTCTCTCTCTCTCTCTCTCTCTCTCTCTCTCTCTCTCATTCTGATGTTATTATTTAGGACATCATCCACTTCTTTTTTTTCTTCCTCCCTCCCTCTATCCCTCCCTTCCATTCTTCTCTTCCTCCCTTCCTCCTTACCTCCCACCCCCTTTCTTTATTTTTTTTCTGCCTGTCTGTCTTTCTATCTGCCTGTCTGTCTTTTTTCTTATTTTGAGACAGAATCTTTTATTCATTTTATACCCAGTAGGCTCAGTTGTGTGGCCAGTAATCACTGTAGTACACCTATCTTTGTTCTCCAGTAGTAATATTACACATCCCACTACCAAGCCAACTTTTTATATGGATTCTGGCTATCAAGCCTAGGTCCTGATGCTTATGGCCAAGTACATTACTGACCTTACCATCTCTCAGGCTGTTGCAGGTAGATCTTCAAAGTGTACATCAGGAGGTTTTATCTAGGGCACTATGCTCCCCAGTAGACATTTGATGCTGGATGCAGTTTTTTTTTTATACAATTTAAGGGTGGTACCGCTAGTGAGGGCTAGTAGGTATAAACAAGGGATCCTACCAAGAGTCCTACAGTGCAAACAATTGTCCTCTACAGTAAAAAAATTATTTTGCCCCAAACAGTTGATTCACTCAAGGGTGTTGGTACTGAAACTTGTTTGCATCAAGAAACCAGTTCTATAACTAGAATTTTGAAGTTAAATTTAAGATTATCTAACCTATGTTCTCATGTTTTGTTTCACTTATTTTGATACCTATCATTATAGATTTATTTAAATTTAAAATTTGACATATGGTCATAAAAACTCTGTTATTCACTTCTTATAATTGACACAGTGTGAGTTAGCCCTTATCTTAATAAGAAATCATTACCCTGTAGCAGTAAAAAGTAACTATATATAGTTCAAGGATTAAGGAAAGGCATAGCAAATATTTCTGTAAGACCTGGCTTTGGGTGCTACCCACAATGAGATAGACATGGGCATTAGCCAAACATGTTACTTTAATCATTCCAGTTGTTAGACCTATCAATGTAGTTCATTCACATCAAGACCCCTGTGGGAAGAAATTTCCATTTGAATATCTACATTCTTCCATAAAATCATGAAGAGACAATTGGTGGGGAAAGTTCTTCTGTCTATGTGTTGCTTTTGTTAGTTAATGAATAAAGAAGCTGCTTTGGCCTGTGATGAGGCAGAATAGAGCCAGGCAGGGAAGACTGAACTGAATGCTGATAGGAAGAAGGTGGAGTCAGGAGAACCCATGTAGCCCCACCAGAGACAGACAACACATGGAACGTTGTCGGTAAGCCACAGCCACATGGCAATACACAGATTAATAGAAATTGGTCAAGTTAAGATAGAAGAGTTAGCCAGATATATGCTTAACCTATTGGTCAAACAGTATTGCAAATAATATGGTTTATGTGTGACTATTTCATGGTCTGGGCAGCAGGGAATGAACAAGCAGCCTCTGCCCAACAGACAATACTGAATAGGATCTGTTCCCTCCCAGGAGCAATTTGATAAATTAATGAGCAGAGGTAGAATAGACATACAGCTATATTTTTCTCAAAGAACCTGCTCTTAGGTATGAAATCCATGGTGGTGCATATGTGGAAAAAACAAGGAAAAAAACAGAGACAAGAGTTACAGATAACAGGAGATCTAGATTTTGTTTTGTTTTGTTTGTTTTGTTTTTAACACTCAGTCAGTTCCTGTAAGTTGTCAGTTGTAGTACCAGTTAACATAACCAACAGGAAGTTTGCATCTATGTTTCAAAGTCACTTTGCTCATTTTCTTATTTATACTAAGATCTCACTCAATTGCCATATGTCTGAAAATGAAAGGCCTGAAATAAGTAGTTTAGGCTTTCTTCATGCCACTTGCAGGCGTGTGTTATTTAAATAGTCCTGGTTACTTTCAGACCTAGCACTGCTACAAAGTGAAGGTTTCCATGCTTATATAATAGTGTACTAAAGAAAACATTACTGGTGTTCCTAGCCTTATAATTTTTAGTTAATTGTAAACTATAACTTTCTAGTTTTCTGTATGTTTGAGACATAGATAGATGGATAGATGATAGATAGATAGATA
>NW_004949099.1:18762108-18772485 GCF_000317375.1 Microtus ochrogaster | reverse complement strand
AAAAAAAAAAATTACTTTGCTCAACTGCAGACTAAGATGAACCTGGCACACAGGTTACATCATGAAAGATCTGATTAACAGCGCCCTCATTCTGCACGAGGCAGTTTGGAGAGAAATGACTGCACGCATATTCCCAAATATTGTTTATAAATGTTCTTTTACATTTAAAGGGGGATATGATATAGATACGAATAATTTACATTGGTATAAATTTTGCTATATTGGTATAAAGTTAAGGTCAATTTTGTTATCTGTATATGTATTTTTGATATTGATTAAGGTATTGTGATTGTGTAGTTCATTTAAAAATGTAATGTTTAATTAGGAAATATAGGTTCTTAATAGATAATCATCAATAATAGTCAAAATAGATTTTATTGATATATAGAGATATATTTCAGTTAGATAGGCATTTTTTCATATCTTTTAAAGACTACAGAATATGACATTTTAAATGTTTTAATTACTTAGGGCTTTTTATGACAATGAGACATGTCTACTCTTGGCAGCACCAATATACTTCAAGAGGAAGATGGGCATCAAAGAGGTTCCTTATGGAGTTTGATAGCCATTTGGGCAAGAAACTGATCTTGCCTGGACTGTTGCATAAACTGGACACAGAGAATCTGCAGAGAGAGAATTGCTGAACTTGCCTATAGGTGAGATGGTTTTTGGGGGTTTCTGGTTCATGAAAGAGTCTGCGAGACATTCTGTAGGACACAGCAGAAAGTGACTGAATTGTCTTTGGAATTTCTGGCTTCATGGAAATGTCTGATGGATACTATGGGCCTGAAGGCCGAAGATGGATGCTCCAATAGTACAAAAAAACTTTGGATGACTGTCCAGGCAGCGAGATGTTTCTGTCATTTCTAGAGTTTGGAAGTTGCTTATTTCTTGTTTACTTAGGTAATATTATATCCTTCTGGAGTCTTTGATGTAGTTGAAGAATAAATAGTTATAGTTTTTCTTAGTTATGATAAAAGATAAAGTAGATATAAATATTTTAAAGGTAATTTTTGCTTGATAACTGTTTTGTTATATGTAATTTTACTATTTTAAAGTGAAAGCCTTTCTTCTTGTTTAAACAGAAAAAAAGGAAATGATGTAGGTGGGTTATCTGTCTATTTGTTACTTTCATTGGCCAAATAAAGAAACTGCCTTGGCCTTTTGATAGGCCAGCCCTTAGGTGCTTGGAGTCGACATAACAGAATTCTGGGAGAAAAAAAGCAGAGACAGGCAGATGCCATGATTCTCCGATCTGAGACAGATGTGGGTTAGGATCTTTCCAGGTAAGCAACCATGTTGTGGTGCTACACACATTATTGGAAATGGGTTAATCAAGGTGTGAGAGTTAGCTAATAAGAGGCTAGAACTAGCAGGCCAGGCAGTGTTTAAATAAATACAATTTGTGTGTTGTTATTTCGAGTGTAAAGCTAACCATGCAGGACCTGGGAGGGACAAAAAGCAGACCTGTTTGCCTCATTACTACAATACCCTATAGTGTTTGGGATGTGTAAAGGCCCACTTTGGCCAAAACCTCAAAATAATTTAACCTTTTACTAGTACTGAGGCTTTACTTGGTAGCAAAATGTGTCTTGTTTGGGCCCTGTCTCATCATCCAGTATAAGGTACTTGCATTTAAACTAGGCATGTATTTTAGGAAGCATCTCTAGCAGCAGGTTTTTTTATGGCTTTTCAGGCTACTAGTGTTAGTTATTACTCTCCACAGTCTCCTTCTACAATGATCCCACTTCCCACTCCCCAACTAATCCTCCTATCTTAATTTTACTTTATCCCTTTATAATACCATATTATATTCCACATACATGAAAGATCCCTTTCTCTCTCCCCTCTGGTCTCTTACTAGAAACTTAACTTGTATTACTTTTCTAAATGAAATGCACATATCAAGAAAAAAATTGCTTGTTAATTTTGATCTTAATTAGCATACATGGCATGGTGGTTTGAATAGGAATGGCCCCACAGACTAACGAGTTTGAATGTCTGACCCATAGGGAGTGGTACTATAAGAAGGTGTGGTCTTGTTGGAGAAAGTGTATCAATGTGTTGGTGGTCTTTGAGGTCTCAATTATGATCAAGTAATACCTAGGTTGAGAGAGTTTACTTTCTGTTGCTTGCAGATCAAGATGTAGAACTCTCAGCTCCTTCTTTAGTACTCTTCATGTAGGAGGTCCTTCTGTCTTTGTGTTGCTTTCATTGGTTAATAAAGAAACTGCCTTGAGCCTGTGATAGGGCAGAGCTTAGGTAGGCAAGAAAGACAGAACTAAATGCAGTGAGAAAGAAGGGCATAGTTAGAGATACACCATGGATCTGACAGAGACAGGCACTAGGAATTTTACCTGGTAAGCCACTGCCATGTAGAAATGCACAAATTAAAAGAAATGGGTTAAATTAATATAAGAGTTAGCCAATAAAAATCCAGAGCTAATGGGCCAAGCAGTGACTTAATTAATACAGTTTCTGTGTGATTATTTTGGTTCTGGGCACAAGAGACGAACAAGCCCCTTCTTGCAACATATATTGTTTATCTGTATGCCATCATGCTTCTCACCATGACAACAATGGACTAAACCTTTACAAACATGAATCAGACCAAATTAAATGTTTTACTTTTTAAGAGCCTTGATCATGTTGTCTGTTCACAACAATGAAAAACCTAAGACCCATAGTGTTATGTTATGTACTTTAAAGCAAATTTTGTCTCTGTTAAGACCCTTCTTGTAGTGCCTGCACTATGGGATGGTATGCAAGCCAGGAACTAGTCTAGGACACATGCACAGAGACAGACAGAGACTCAGGTACACAGGTCATCCTTGGTACAAGAATGCCAACTTTACTATGCTTTAGGAAAGATTATATATGGATCCTTAACTGATAGTCATTCCCCAGATCTTTGGATTTCCAGTAATAAAAGCCACCAGAATTCACTCCTTTGCCATCAGGAACTCATGAGGGTCTTTTGCTCAGAGCAGCTGCAGGTAGAGGTAAAGAAGTTGTTTTGCTCAGTTCAGTCCAGCAGGCAAAGGGTCTGAGGTAGGTAAAGAAAGTCAAGGGGCCAGGGGTCTGCAGCCCCCAACACCTTCTCCCATGTCTCCCCATTCTTGACCATCCATCACACATTTTCATCACCCATAATCTCTTCTGATTTTATATTTCCTGTGTTCTTTGCCTTCTTCTCCTCCTGAAAACCTCATTATCTCCTCTAGTAATATTCTTTTCATTTCATAACCATATCCATAGACTACATTCTTGCCTAGATATCTATCAGGAGATGGATGGATAAAAATGTGATGCATACAAGATTTATTAAGTGAGAAATTATTGATATGTGTCTATAAAGCACAATTGTGTTATGGTAAGATTCAAGATATCCTTGAATATGGAAAATAACAATAGGGAATTTTATTTCTATACATATTGGCTATCTAAGACCAATGCCTAACTGGTGTTTGTACAAGTCTTTGAGAAAAAATAACTGTGATTACCAGTTCATATGCCCAATTTTTAGACAAATTGTAAGGCTTTCTTTATAAAAGAAAATGTGGTATACACACACAAAGAAATTATATTCAGTTATTAATTAATTAAACCATAAAATTAGTAAGAAAATGTTGAATCTGGAATGCATTATATCAAATGAGATAACAGAATGAGAAAAACAAAAATCCCCTATACTCTCCTATATGTGGAGTCTAACCCATAAGGTCAGTGGTTGGGGTGTAACAATGAGTAACCTCCAGCAGTATAAGTAAGTGATACTGAAGTACTCTTTTCCTGGAAATATTAACACAACATAAGATAGCTTGGAATTGCTAATCAACTGATTATTTACTAAACTAAGAATTCTTTGAGGCATTTTAAAGTTAGTAATGATCATATTTTATCAAAAAGTGTAAAATTTATATGTGTTACCTAATTCTTTCAATAAATATGATGGCTCAGCCTTGTAAGCTACCTAGATAATCAGCAAACAGATTAAAAGTTGGTTACTTTTCCACAGAAACTTTTATCCTGCTGGCTTTGATAGTGGTGGAAGGAGGTATACATTCTACCAGAGGAGAAAAATTATCATCACTTTCACTAAACTATAAACACTGTAAGCTACAACAGTGACTAGCTTGCAAAGACAGGACAATTGCTGTAATAGTGCTGTAAGCATCTGAGAGAAACCAAACCCTTTCTGAGTGGTTGGATCAGCCATTAGATGAAATCCATATTTGGTACCATTGTCAGTTCATGAACCTGTGACTATTTTGGCAATAGGCCCTTGGAGAAAACTTACTACTATGATTCTACTAAATGGACATAGTATTAAATTGACTTCTAATGACTTATCCTCATACCCATAGATTAATGCATCTCTCAGTTCTCATCAGACAAGAAGTCCCAACCCTAGCAAAGTATCTATTTGTAGTGAATAGTTGCCAGGGAAGGGAGAGTTGGTTTTGTTGAAGACTGTGTTATCTCTGGTAAGTTGAACATACTTCAATAGTAGCTTACACATTCAAAAACATAAGAACAGCTCAATTGAACTTGATGGGCCTAATATACATCTGTCTATACATATATATGCATATATACATATACATATTCATACATAACATATTCATACATATAAAAGGCCACAGGAATGGGTTGTAGGGGAGGGGAGTTAGATCTTGGAGAGGATGATAAAAACTCATTACTGAAATACCAAAAGAACTAATAAAATATTTTTGTCATTTCATTGAAAAATAATAGTATAAAGCGCCTTACAAAATTATAAAGCAATAAAATATACAAGGATTCTACTGGTGGTAATAATAACTTTTCTGGTCTGGCAAGATGACTTAACAGTTAAAGGCACTCGCTCCCAAGCCCTGTGACATGGGTTCAATTGCCAGGACTCAAACTTGCATGGCAAAAGAACAATTTGTCATCTACAGCCAGGGCACAGCATGTGTGTACATAACTCCACAAACATCAATCAATCAACAAATCAATGTACTTGCTTTTTATTAAGGAATCATGTTTCTAACTTAGTTCTTACAGGTAATGATGAAATTTTCTTTCAGTTGCTTTTCTCATTGCTGTGACTAAAGTATCTGACAGAGATGAGTTAAATGAGTCAGGGTTTAATTAGACTCACAGTTTTAGAGTGCTTAGTCCTCCTTCCATGGGAAAGACAAAGTAGAAACTACTTGGTTCACGAACAATAGCAGTCTATGTATAGTATAGAACATGAAGATACAATCACAGGAAAGAGATAAGGCATGAAAAACCTTCAAAGTCTTGGCCCTAGTGACCAACATTTATCCAGCCAGGTCCGGTATCGAAGAGTACCCACAGCCTACAAAACAGCATCATCTACTGTGGACTAAATATTCAAAGCCTCAGCAAGTGAGAGACATTACAGATTTAAACTATAAGAAGCCTCGTCAGAATTATTTTTTAGCCTCTTGTTTAACTCTTTGTCCTAGATAAAAGATAGGCATGTCACATCACTTTCTGCAGTACACATGTAGAGTCAAATCTATAGTAAAACTCTGGATTAGCTCATGAAGCCTGGGGATTCAACCTCAATGTGTATAGAATCCTTAAAGAGAAAACAAATTAAAGGAAGGAGGATCAAATGCAACACCACAGCCAAGTATCACCACCCTGTGGCAGATCAATCACATACAACCTTTGTGGGTCTGATGTCTCCTTTTTATAGTATGCCTCCTTTTAAAAGTATTTAGAAATATATAACTTTCTTAAAGAGAATTTAATCCGGAGTCCTGCCATGCTAAATAAAAGAAACAAATCCTCTGCAGTCTGTATGCTCTTTGATAGCAACTCACACAGCTTTTGGAACTAAATTCCAACTCTTTAGTAAGTTCTCTGTGACTAGCATGGCTTTTTCTTCCCTCTGTCTTTATTTCACACTGTTTTTCATTTTCTACATACTCTTCTGCAGATATTGTCATCAGTTCCTTGCCCAAAGATGTTGCCATGAATGTTATTATTCTTAAATGTTCTAACACTCACCTCTATCAGAGTTAATATCTTTCTGATTTTAAGATGTATTTTATTTTTATTTATGGGTATTTGTTTGTGTGAGTTTGTGTGAATTATGAGTATACATGTACATACAAATTTTATGTATGTATTCACCTATGGATGTCATAAGAGGGTGTCATATCCTCTAGAATTGGAGTTATATCTATGTTGAAGTGACTTATAGAGTGCTAAGAATTGAAGTGTCGTTCTTTGCAAGAGTGCTAAGCACCCTTAAGTATCAAGTCATTTCTACAAGATCTAGAATTAACACTGATTCCAAACTTCAATTTAAAAATAAAATTATATAACAAATAAAATTATATATATGTATATATACTTATATGTAAGTATATATAATTTATCTATTTATGCGGGAGTCCTCTCGGTGTGTTGTGTTTACCATTAATGAATAAAGACATTGCCTTGGCCTGTTGATAGAACAGAACTTAGGTAGGTGGGGAGGACTAGACTGAATGCTGGGAGAAAAAAGGGCAGAGTCAGGAGATGCCATGGATCCATTTCTGGAGATAGACATGCTGAAACTGCTGGTAGGCCATGACCTTGTGGTGATACATAGATTAATGGTGATGGGTTAAATTAAGATGTAAGGGTTAGCCAATAAGAAGCTATAGCTAATGGGCTAAGCAGTGATTTAATTAATGCAGTTTCTGTGTGGTTATTTTGGTTCTCAGTGTTCAGGACAAACAAGCTGCCCCTTGCAAAAATATATCATATATTTCTATATTATATAATATAAATAAATAATTAAAATTTTACAATAAAATAACTTTCATCGAATCAGAAGCTTCTTGAGGGCAAGACAACTAACTCATTCTTAATTGTTCAGAATCCAGAAACCATCTGGAACATGGGAAAGACTCTAAAAATGGACAAAAAATGTGTTGTGGGTCAAATCCTGGTGTTTATTTTTATTCAGATTTATCCCTCCCTGTTTTGTTTAGTTGTATGACATTAAACAGTCACTGTCACTTGTCTGCATCCCTAATTAAGAGAATGAAGTATAAATCATTTGCAAAAGCCACTATCTTCTTATTAACTGTATTTGTAAATTTTCACTCATGGACTACTTCTATTCCTAGTCAGAACTTAGCAATTTAGAACATTCTTGATGATGATACCAACAATTTACATGTTTCAATGACTAAATATTCAATCTTCCTCTGATAATATTTTGAAGCATCCTAGGTGTTACCTCCCAGAGAGTCTCAGTAATGCTCAGATGTGACCTGCTCATGAATAAACCTCATCTTCCTTCAATATGGTTCACCCAACTTAAACTGGAGAGGCACAGGATTATCATGAATGAATTGTTTTCACTCAAATCCTTGTCTCAAGACCTACGGCATCCAACACAAAACAGAGATTGAATATACTTTTCTTAGAAAAATTATCTGAGACTCTATCTCATAAAGGTATTTTAAATCATGCATGAGTTTTCAACATATATTTGATGTTATCATTTTTCTCCTCTGCAGAACAGTTTTTGAGAATGGTAGAAAAATATACACCTTAAGACTGCATTCAAAGAATAGTTCCTTGCCAGATGAACTAACTCAGTTCACAAGTTGATTAACTATGCCTTGTTCCCTCCTATATAAGGACAACAAAGTTTGCCTATTCAGGGATTTGTGATGAGGACCATAAAAGATATAAATCTAATGAGAATGCAAATCATACAGAAAGTGTCAATAGTCATTTTGATGATTATTAGTGTTCAAACTGCATTTCAAATATTTTTGTCCTATCTAGTCTCATCACTGAAAGATGGAACATTTAGAAATTTCTATATATATTGACTCACCAAATAAGATATATTAAGCAAAAATATATGCAAGGCACTTTGGAACATAAAAGTGTAAATCAAATATGAATGTTTCTAATCAAGGTTTGAGGTCTATATAGATAATAAAAGGTAAGGCACATACCCAGGAAGATGTATTATGAAGGAGTCAATTTCATTGGTTAATAAAGAAACCGCCTTGGCCCATATGATATGCCAGCCCTTAGGTGGGTGGAGTAGACAGAACAAAATGCTGGGTAGAAGGAAGTGAGGTCAGATGCAATGAAGCTCCAGCCCAAGATGGGTGTACACTAGAATCTTCCTGATAAGACAGCACCTAGTAGTGTTACACAGATTATTAGATATGGGTTAAGCAAGATATGAGAGTTAGCCAAGAAGAGGCTATATATATAATGGGCCAGGCAGTGTTTAAATGAATACAGTTTGTGTGTTGTTATTTCAGGGCATAAGCTAGCAAGGCGACCAGGAGCTGGGTGGCAGGAAGTGGCCCGCAGCTCCTTCTAGAGATGTATAATCTAAGAAATGTAAAAATGTTACTGAAAATACAAAAAAAAAAAAATTACAGGTAATTATTGACCATTGAATGAGTATTATTTGAAGGTAGTAGTAGGTAAGGTTGAGAGATAAGCTAAACCTTCCCATATCTTATCAGAGGTGGTGTTTAAGTGTTTAGAACTGCAAGGTCAGTGTGTCTTTATCAGCTAAATGGCCTCTGGTAGTTTTGATACAGGAGTATCCTTCCCCCAAGCATTGGTTTCTGGATAAAGTAAAAATTTTGTTCCAGAACCCAAAACCCTTTGAATAATGAGCATCAAAATTACCAGCTTATATTTTCTTTCCCGTGTGTTATTCCCAGGGGATTGAATATATTAAATAGAGAGACTTCCTGTGTGTGGGTAGTGAAGATATTTAGAGAGATCTACTGCTTCAGAAGGAAAGAAAAGGAAGAATCCAAATGTGTGCTCTGAAGGACAAGAAAGTATAAAAAATGGAGTAGAATTTAACAGCTTTTTCAGACAGGTTACGCTGAACTGCAGTCTTTGCTTTCTCTGTAACCTTATATTCAAGTCATTGCATCTCATCAATTTTTATTTCCTCACATCTGAAGTAGAAACAGTCATGTTATACATCTCATATGATTTAGGGTAGGCAGAACCTCTTTAAATATCAAACCAGGTAGGGAAGTAACTAAAATCACTGTGTGTGAGACTTGTAGCAGACACTTTATAGAAGTGTCTTTACAGAAGGAAAGGAGGACAGTGGCTTGGGAAGCCACCCTGGGGACATGGAACATCTACAACCTGAGGTTAAGAAAAATCCAACTGGTTGTTCAGCAAAAGAATCAATCAAGGTGTTTTATCAAAGCAGATAGATAGACTATAGGAACTGTACTTTGGAAGGTTAAAGTGTCTGAAAAAAATTATGAGATGTAAGGTTTGTTTTGACTCATATTATCAGAGGTTTCTTTAAGTCAGCTAACTCTTTTATTTGGATCACAGTGAGGCAAACCATCATGGCAAGGAACATGTTATGGGGGGGGGGGGTGTAATTCACCTCATGACAGACAGAAGACAGAGAGAAGGTAGGAAAATGGAAGTGAGGGAACAAAGGGCATCATTCAAAGGGATGCCCTTAGTGATCATCCTCCAACAAGCCCCCAACTTCTTCAGTTCTCATACCTTCAAATAGAGTACTCCATCTTTACACTATCAGTGGTTAATCAATTGATGAAGGTAGAGACCTCATGACCCAATACTTCAAAGAAAGCTTCATCGGTGAACACTGCTTACCTCAGGAATGAAAGCGTCAATATGGGAGGCTTTTGAAGGTAGTTAAATATGATATGGAACATAAGATTATATTTTCTTAAAGCAAGCATGAGTTTTACAAAAAAAGACAAAAGATTACTACAATCTTCTGCAAAGTCCTGCATGGGAATAAGACAAACAAATGGGGCAGTAGAAAGAAATGGTAATGAGAATAATAAAATATTGTGGGAAAAGTGGCTCACTCAAAACAGACAGTTGCAGATCTCATTAAATGGCCCCTTCTCATTCGAGTACCTGGATGTTTCACTAGTTAGAATACTGGATGATAGGTGACTGGTTTGTGTCAATTTCTAGTCACAGAAAATAAAAAAAAATATAAAAAAAAAACCACTGGCCAAGTAAATAGCACTTCAGCTCTTTTAAAACCCTCATGAATGATAGAAGAAGGAATAATAAAATGTCCTTCATTCTTTATTCTATGGAGTATTGGAGCATTTGTTACAAAACAAAATGAAACAAACAAACAAACAAAAAACACTGACAGCTGTGTACCTCTGTGACTGGATATCACTCTACAATCACTAGAATTTTTTTTGAGAAAATGCCACAAAACATGACCAAATCAAAAGTAAAATAACCCAGGGGTGCATTGGTTAAAATGATTATTACTTTTTGATTGTTGAGTATAAAATAGCACAGGCTACAGGCGTGGAATATATGGAAATATATATATATATATATATA
>NW_004949099.1:18756569-18762008 GCF_000317375.1 Microtus ochrogaster | reverse complement strand
CAAAGAAAACTTCTGGGGATGCTGCAAATAGCTTAGATTGATAATCATTATAAATGGTAAGTTCCTTTAGAGTCAGGAGCATGGTGAGGTACTCAGCGTCAATACACAAAGTGACAAAAACCATCTGCGCCATGCTGATTAAAAGCCTAAGTATCCTGTCTCTGGTAATATTTGCCTTGGGTTTATGCAGTACATTAATCATACTTTACATAACAAATTTCATCTTCTGAGAGCCTCTGAATTCAACAGCTGTCACTAGGGAAATCAAAGTACAGAGATTTGATAATTTTCCCACATCAGGTATGACAAATCTGAGCTGTAGTAGTCAGAGTTCAATCAAGACCTTAAGATCACTATAAATGCTTTCTAATAAAGAATTTGTTTCAAGAAACTTTAAACAGTGATATGGTGGAGGAGGACAAAATTAAGAGACAAAAGGTCACAGTGATGTCACCAGTAAGCCCTCTTGATCCCAGGACACACCGATATCAGAACTTGCAGAGTTCCATAGAAAGGTAGGAAACCCATATTCCAGATGAAAAAGGCAGATGAGGCCTTTGAAAACAGTAATAGGCATGAGTCCCCTGTGGGTCAGATCCACCAGGACTTGTTTAAAAGAGCTGTATAAGAAGGAGGTTGATAGGTTTCACCTGATTTTGTGTATGGCATTGACAGGATTATACTGTCGATCCATTAGACATCTTTCACACACACTCCTTCCACGGTCACTCCAAGCATAAATTGAACAAAAAAAAAAAAAAAGAGACTGAATATTAGTCAGTTAAATGAGTTGTCCTTCTGATTTCTGAAAGCAGAATTCCCCTGATATTCAGTTTTCAACTGAAAATTAGCACTAATGTAAACTGAGAATTTGTTGGGTAAGTGAGAATTTGTTGGGTATGTCAATGTGAATGAAACATGTCTAAGTTTGCTCCATACATTAAAAGTTTGTTAGGATCGGAATATATTCATACATTGATTTACCAAGCTACTCCATGAGCTTAGAAGTGGGAGAGAGGAGCATATAGTTTGGTCTCATCTGTAGAGTATTATCAGTTTAACACACCTCCAGTGGTTTGTGAGCCTTGCCAACTTGTGACTCACTCAACCAGTGATTATATTGTTGAGCATTTCAAAGACAACAATTGGGAGATATTTGATGAGAGACGAGCAGCCTCATTTCCAAGCTGTGTTTCTGAGACTGAAAACTTTCTGTTCTTTGATTGTAAATGCTTACTGAAATTCCTATGTGTCTAAATACTTGGGAAAGACACAAACAAAAACAGTAGTCCCTGCCCTTTCTGAAATACAAAACATACCCTATTGTCTCCTGGCTCAGTGTGGAGAACCAATTACAGAGCTTGTCAGAATGTTTCAGGTGGGTTTTGCTCTTTACTGAAATGTTGTTTTGCATTCTCTGTGTATAAAATCTGCTCTATTGTGGGCTCCTGGCAAAGTGAACAGGAAACACCTGTTGTTAAGTACGAGCTTCAGGATGTGCAGGTTTGGTTTATTTAATTACACAATAGGAAAGAAAGGCTTCATCTATCTTTCTGTAGCATCTTATGTATTCCAATAGATGGAGATTTGGTTTTTACAATCAAAAATCTGTTATACTTCTTCCTAAATTTACCTTTAATTTTTTATTGTAAACAATGTATAAAAATCTATTAAATTTAGAAATGGAGAATATCATCTGCTAGATGAAAAATAACGTATATGTGTATGTGTTCTGGGAGTCCGTAGGATTTTGTCATTACTAATATTTGTCTTGGATTTATTCAGTATATTAATCACACTTTACATAACAAATATGTAAGTGCATGTGGATGCCTTTAAATATATACTTATCCCCAAGGTCCCCATGGTCTGGCTTCCAATTCTTTAACTGATTTTATGTGTAGTATTCCTGGATAGCAATGCATATGTCCAGAAAGAAAATTTGTCAAAAAATAAAAAGAGGTTAAAATTAAAATGTGTTTAAATAGCCCAGTCTGTAACATTCTACTAAAAGAAAAACTCCCTTTCAAAAAAAAAGTGTGCACTTTGTGCTTATGCACATAAATATGTTTAGTTACTATCAATCAAACTTACTAGATAATGAATAGAAAGTACTTAAAACAATGAATATATAGTACTCTTAATCATAGACCCTATAGGTCAATGAAATTCAAAGCCAGTCTCTAGTTGTAATTCCATCATGAGTTGATAATAGGAATTGCATCCCAACACACAATTTCTTCTCCCAGTGCAAATTCATAAGGAATATGATGATCTTGAAACTTTTCTCAGCCTTGTAAACTTTATATTGATATACTGAAAACTCATTCATCAAAAGCACTAAAGTCCTGATGTTAGCATGTACCAGTTCAACTTACGTAAACTTACACAGCTTACAAACTAACAACATACCAAGAGGAATTAGGACAAAATGTACAATAATTTATCACAATATAACATTTCCGTCAAAGAAATAGCCATAAAACTTTAAGTAGTGAAATATTCTAAACTACTTCAGACATAGTGAATTGTGTATATTCCTGCATTTTTTATCTTAACATTATTTCTATGCTAAAATATTAAAGCTTTGGTTATATTTTGGTTTATATTGAGCAGCTAGTTTACAAAATTCCTGAAAACAACACTCCACTTTTAGGAGATTCAGTATTATAGCAAAATATCTCCATCATTTTCAAATGAAGTTGAATAAACATGGAAATAGTATGGATATTGGGGGTCAGTGCCAAGTATTCTGTGGAAATCTAACAGAATCTCAGTCACCCTGGTATGGTATAAGCAATTATCACTATATCATCAAGGCATAACCTCAGAGACTCTGTATCAGCATCATTTGGAGAGTATATGGTGAGTTCAAACATTGCCGAAGACTGTTTGCTGATTCCTTGTCAACTTTACCTAAGACACAATACATACTTATTCATTTATTTAATATATTTATGCATATTTTGTAGTAGTAGATATTATTCTATGGTATAATTCATGTTAGATAAGCACTCTAACACTGAGCTATACAGTGACAGCAGGTCATTTCACTATTTATTTTAAAACTAGATCTCACCAAACTACCCACTCTGACCCTAAACTTGGGATGTTACATGTTCCTCAGAATGAGTAATTATATATTTGAGAAATGTTGCCTGACTCTAATCTCAAAGCAGGAAAATGACAAAGTTTACCATCTTGGAATCAGAGATTAGGGAGCAGGCAGAACCCCAAGAGTAGATATACATTTGACTTTGACTATGAATAGTTGACTTTGGAGTAAATAAGAAGAGGGATAAGGAAAAGATAAGAACTTCCAGGTGGGTCTAGTCTGATATGAATTAAGGAAACAAGACACAGAGAGCGGGAGGCAGAGCTCGTGACACAAGTGAAATGGAATTAAGTGGAGGAGTTCTGGTATTTGTTGAAGAAGATTGCATTTTAATGCTTGATTAGAGCATTTGACTTTCATAGGAAATGAGATATGAGGTTATCTTGACATAGAGTAAAGGCAAAGCAGTTGTGTTTTATGAAGATCGGTCAGCATAAAAACACTGTCAAAAATATGGAAAGAGAACAGAGGAAACCTTGAAATATAAAGAGCCTTCTGCAGGCTACTACGGGATTCCCAAAGAGAGTTAATAAGGATAAAACCGAACTGGTTATACTGGGGCAAGAAAGAAATAAATGAATATATCTTATGATGAAATAAAGATATTGTTATTGTTCTTGGTTATACATAAGAACTGATGTTAAGACCTTCAGTGCTGAAGACACAACTTACTTGAGTCATAGATCACAGTGCTTACCTGAAAGCACCAGTCCTACTGGCTAGACTATATTTCATAGTTCTGGAAGGTGGTATGCTACTACTTGGGGATAAAAACAATAGTCTTACTCAACTAGAGAACAGCTACAGTAAATACAGGCCTCATATGTCATGTCCACTGGTGCAATGGTGACACAAGTGGTATTGGAGTATTTAAAGTTCTGCAAGATAGAACGTAAATCTGTGACTGGGTATTTCATAGTCTATAGCAGTGTTCCTAATATGTCATTCTAGGAAATGGATAAAAGATAAAGTATTGCATTTCCTCCTAAGCTATTATCTTTATGCACATAGATTAGTAACTCTCCCAATGCTTATCAAATAAGCTTCTTTTAGCAGTACAGTAGGATTAACACAGAGATCAACAACTGTCCAATATGCAGAGACAATAAACCATGGAGTACTCAGCTCTACAGAACATAGATGCATCACATCTTCATCCCCAAGTGTCAGAATCATCACATAAGAGGGAAAAGTCAGAAAGACTGTAGGAAAGATAGGCAGTGCGCATTTGTAGTGATATTTGTCTGAAAAAACACTTCCACTGCAGATGTGACCTTACAGAGAAGTGTCTCCATGCACAAGACCTGCACAAGATCACGGAGCCAAAATCTCAACAAAAGTAGAGAGGAGGGGATTCATGAAACTTGATCACTGCCTAAGGATCTTCACTGGACATGTAGGACGTGTAGAAAAATGACTTCTGAAATTGCCTAAAGGTGAGACAATCCTTCAGGGTTCTTGCTTCATGAAAGAGTCTGTGATACATTCTGCAGGATATAGAATAAAGTGACTGGCAAACTGCCAATATAGGCAGACCTGTCTTTGGAATTTCCTACTATATTGAAAAGTCTGCTGGATACTATGGGCCTGTAGGCTAAAGATAGATGCCCCAATGGTATAAAAGAACTTTGGGTGACTGTCCAGGCAGCGAGGTGTCTCTGTCAATTCTAAAGTTTTGGAAGTTGCTTACTTAGGTACTTCCTGCTTACTTAGATAATATTATATCCTTCTGGAGACTTTGATAGAGTTGGAGAATAGATAGTTACAGTTATAGTATTTCTTAGGTATGATAAAAGATACATTAGATATAAATATGTTAACTGTAATTTTTGCTTGATACCTGTTTTGTTAAATATAATTTTACTATGTTAAAGTTAAAACCTTCCTTTTTATTTAAACAGAAAAGGGGAAATAGTGTGAGAGGTCCTTTTGTCTGTGTGTCTCTTTTCTTGTTAATGAATAAAGAAACTGCTTTGGGCCTGTTCATAGGTCAGAACTTTGGTAGGTGGGGAAGACAGAACTGAATTCTGGGAGAAGGAAAGAGTCAGGGAGATGCCATGGATCCCGCCACCAGAGATAGACATGCTGAAACTTTGCTAGTGGACCATGACTTTGTGTTGATATACAGATTACTAGAAAAGGGTTAAACTAAGATGTAAGAGTTAGCCAATAAGAAGTTAGAGCTAATGGGCCAAACATTTTTAATTATTATTTAATTAATATAACTTTTGTGTAGTTATTTCAGTTTTGGGCAGCTGGGACGAATAAGCGGGCCCTCCTACAACAGTGCTATGAAAAAGAGATGTCATAAAAAATGGGACTGA
>NW_004949099.1:18735199-18754129 GCF_000317375.1 Microtus ochrogaster | reverse complement strand
AGGAGAAACAGAGAAGAGGGGAGAGTACTTGATACACTCTTTCAAACATGTCCTGCTTGAAATGCTCTCTATCGCATACTCTTCTGCTAAGGGATCACATCCCCTATGTCATGTCAGCCTATACACAAGGCATTCACTTTCAATGCTGACAAAACAGAAATGCCTTTCCTACATCATCACCAGACTCAGGAAACAATTTCATTCAGGGTTTAGGAATCAATTACTTGGGAATAAGGTTTGATGATCTAACAACCACTTTTGTCATGGTCATTGCATAAAAACAGTGTTTTCAGCATTCAACTTTGGGCCATCTCTATCAGAAATTGCAAAGATGTCACTTTGCTTAGAAGTATTGCCTCATGTTTTGTTCCTAAAGGTGCTATTATGCTAACAATAAATCTGGCAGACCATAGGCAGAGTGTGAGTTGTGATATACTCAATATTCATCACACATGAACCCAAAGGGAAATCCATTATGTGCTTCTGGGATCCTTGAGTAAAACAGGTTTATTACACCTGCCAATTTCCATGGATTTGCTGTGTGATACATAGTCTTCTGTGAAGAATGCTTGATCGCAGTGAACATTTCCATTCTTGTGGCTTTTCACTTCAGGTAGCTTATTCACTCTGGCTCTCAAGTCAATAAAAGACTTATTTGAAACAGAGCAAAGTCAAGATATCATAAATACTTCCCAATGAACTTTCCAGAGGTTGGTAACTGTATTTATGTCTTGTATTTTTCTACAAAATTGTTTTATAAAAATTGCTGATGGAATTACATGTTTTATTTATTGGTATCAGTCCTAAAATATCTTAATTGAAAATCAATGCTTTGACAGAAAATTTTAAAATAAATATATTTGTATGTAAACAATAGCAGGAAACAAATCTTGCAATTTTAAATTTTAGTTTCGCAAAAGGAATTGGTATGTTTAGGAACAGCATCACAATTAGCTTTGAGGACATGATACGAACCTTACAATAGTAACAGTACTATACCAGCCACTAAGTCTCTCTGTCTCCATGCCCAGGACCTTGATTTACTCAGTTTGTTTCCGCAAAGCAATGTCTGACTCGAAGCCTAATATTTCCTTAGGTCTGACAAGATAGGTGCTCAGGTGAGAGACAGAGAGAGAGACAGAGAGAGACAGAGACAGAGAGACACAGAGAGAGACAGACAGAAACAGAGAGAGACAGAGACAGAGAGAGACAGAGAGAACATGTGTGAGTATGTCTACACATGGAGACATGGAGGATAGAGTTCAATCTCAACGGTGATTCCTCAGCCACTGCCCAACATTTTCAAGGGAGTGGATGTGGCTCTCTCCAGTTCTTCCACATTCAGATTAGAGAGCATCAAAAAACTTTAAAAAATGATTTAGGGAGTCAAGCACACACCTTCACTCTTTCAAGGAAAACAGCTTTACCAACTGAAATGTTAGGGGCCTCAGGTTATGCTTATAAGATTCATACAAAAACACTCAACACAGAACAAAACAAACAAATACAAATGACATACAATTGAACAATTGTAGTGGGAGCTTGATCCTTTTAGCCAATGATATTTGGGGTGTCTTTCCCTCTGGGAGTGGTTTCTTCTGAACATCTGACCTGATAAAACTGAGGATGAGGCCTTGTGTACTCACTCTCTGTTGGACTGTGGAGTGGGAGCAAGCTGCGAAGAAACAGCTTGCCTTAGGCCTCTTCACTCTAAAGGCAGCTGGCTCATCATCAGCATTTATTTGGTTCCACATTTGTGAGTTTGTATTTCGGTTGCACCCTTTAATAAATTATTAAATAAACTTTGGTGGGTTCTCACTTCAAATGATTTTTGATTATGAGCCAAGAGAATTTTTTTAAAGGTTACAATACAAACAATATAATTTTGTTAAAATAATAAAGATGATACATGAGCATCGTGTAGAAATACTTGAGGTGGAAATGCTTTTCTTGTCTTCTATATCACAGCTCATCATAAAGGCAGTCATGCTAGGAATTCAAACAAGGCAGGAATCTGTTTTCAGAATCTGATGCAGAGACCCAAGCAAGGAGTGCTGTTTACTGGTTTGTACCCCACAGCACAGCTTGCTCAGCCTGCATTTGGCATATAATTGGAAGCACCATCATCTCAGGAATGGTGACATCCATTTCAAGGAGCTGGGCCCTTCCACATCAGTCACTAATTTAAAATTGCACTATATACTTACCTACAGGCCTTTGTTATGGAGGTGACTTTTTAACTGATGCTTTCTTCTCTAGGAACTATGTCTCTCACTTGTGTATACTAACATAAAACTAACCATCACAGGAGCTGTGAATTTCCAATGCCAGCTAACTATGTTCCCTTGATCTTGTGCTTATTTTTATTTTATTTGAGACTCAGGTTTGGTCATCTATCCTCACTGATGATATCACTAAGAGCTGTGGCACTTCCCTCGAACTCTGAATTTAAAACTTGCTATCCTTGCCAGGTAGTGGTGGTTTGTGACTTTGAGGCCAGTCAGGTCTATACAGCGAGTTCCAGGACACACAAGGCTACACAGAAAAACCTTTCCCCCTCCAAAAACAACAAAAACATCAACAATAAAACCCAAAAATCTCTTTTTTTTGTGCCAAAAATCTTCTTATACACTGTCCTGGATAACTTACAACAGCAGTATATGGTTGTTCAAGTAATTACCACTTTTATCTCATGACCATCAAATTTACGCCATTACTAACATTTAATATTTTATAACAATATTTAATATTTTAAATGCTAAATTTTATGATTTAGCTGTAATTGTGAAAACTGTTGCAAATTACATTGAAACATAGCATGATACTCAGTTTTCTGTTGCTTTCATAAACACTTAAATGTATAGGAAAGTAACTAGGAAGCATTTATTTTTAGTTCACATGTACAAAGATTTGATTTTATGATCAAATGGATCTGTTTTATTGTGAGATAATAAGTAGTAAGAGCCCAGCTCAGAGGAAAGTCTGTTATTTCATGACTAGGGAATAAAATTGTGAAAGCAGAAGAATGTAGGGTTCTATGGAGAATTTAAGTTGGTGTTTACCTAGAGCCCTGCTGACCAATGTCCTGGAAAAAATTTTGGAGATTACCAAAGGAGAAAGTAAACACATACCCAGCAACAAACTCTTCACTCTACAGTGGTAGCATGCCTGTCAGATGTGCTAGTGCAATAGTGGCACAAAGTTTTGGGAATAACCAACCAATACCTGCCTCAGTCTAGGGCCACTCCATGAGATTGAAACTCTATCTAACACTGCTTAGGCCAGGGAGACTATATAGGCCATGGACCTAAAGGAACAAACAATACTACTCTTCTGCAATAAAAGGACGCCTAATACCATTCTACTATACTCTTCTATCAATGTCTTGCTCAGCCATCATCAGAGATACTTCTTCCTGTTCATTGATATTTCATTTGTATTTTAATAAAGCTTGCCTGAAGTTCTGAGAGTAAAATAGCCACACTGATCAACATTACAGATCAGATAATGTTGACACCTACCTTTAATCCCAATAGCCACACTAGTTTGCCATAGAAACAAGTGGTAAATTTGGTGGTAGTGGTAAATTTCTTTAATCCCAGCACTAGAGAGGAATATAAAACAGGAGAAAATGGCTCAACAAACAGTCTCATTCAGAGATATCTGAAGGCAGATACTAGATTTTAGACTGAGGTAAAGGTAAGAGCCAGTAGCTGGCTGTTTTGCTTTTCTGATCTTCAGGTTGTACCACAGTTTCTGTCTCTGGGTTTTTAATAATCATGTTACATTTATGCAGTGAATAGGAAGAAATATAGAGACCAACAGCTAGAAAATGTGCAGAGAGTTAGAGACCTTTGAATACTCAATAGTAAATGGAATGTCTCCATTTAATCCTTCCCTTGTGGAAATAAAGGCTGAAAGACTGAAGAGCCAGAAGGGATGGAGGACATGAAGGAAAGAAGGCCTTTGAATTAGAGAAGAGCCATCCCACAAGGGTTTTAACGAGCTCTCACAAGGCCACGAAGATTCTGCACCTAATGAACTCCCAGCTCTGTGAAGGGAAGTGCACACAAGCCTCCATCCCTAAGGAAGGAGCTATCACCAATTGAAATCCCCTCCCTAATGAAAATAATAGGTTTCTCCTACTCAGTCTCACTGGGAATACAACTATTCTTAAGGATAGGCACCTTGCACAGCAATACATGACAAACTCACTGGCATTTTTTTCTGCCCCTGTTCCTCTCTCCATTACAGGCCCTTTGTGTATACATTTTGGTTTCTGATCTTGTGTTTCCATGAAATTTCTGTTCATGCAAATGTGTGTTTATTGTGTTTTTCTTTAGCTATTTTTCTTCTGCTTGTTTGTTTTACCCTGCTCTGGTTTGTTTGTTCTTATTTATTATATTTGTTATTATTGTTTTAAATGTCTGATTGCATTTTAAAGAGAGAGAGAGAAAAAGGGTGTGGATTTTTTGGGTGGGGAAGTAGGAGATTCTAGGAGTTGTTAAGGTATTATCAGATTATACGGTACAGAAAAAAAAAAAAAACAACATTGCCTTCTTCCAGGTCATACTCCCTCTGAGCTTAGTGACTCTCACTAGGCCCATTTCTTCTAGGTTCAATTACCATCTCCCAATAGGACTACAACGGAGACCAAGCTACCTTTACCACACAGTCCTTAGAAGACAATTAAAGTGTGAATTGTATGAGATTCTAAACTATTGACTTTAATGAAATAAAATAGTTAATACATTTTGAGGTTTTTCTCACTATAGAAGATACAGCACTTAATTATGCTCACACAGTTTAGGCTTCTTATACATGTGCTGTTCTAACAGCAATAGAATCTGGTTCTAAGTTGTTCGTGCATTTCTGCCATATACTCTTATGGAGTTGACCCAGTCTTACTGTTCAGTGTTAATATATTAAGAAGTGTAATAAAGGGGAAGAGAAGGAAGAGACCTCGACAGAAGGAGAAACGGAGACAAAATTGGAGAAGTGGGAAGAGGAAGAAGGAGAGGGATGGGAAGTGGAAGGTGGAAGGAGGGAAAGGAGAGAGGAAGATGGGGAGGAAGAGATCAATAATATTTATGCCCATCTCAAGATTCTCAGTTTAATTACATCTGCAAAACACATTTTTGCATCTTATATAATACAATTTCCAAAAAATGAGCCAAGTTATTTGGGGTGCATTTTTAACCATCTCACAATTTTTAATTAAGTAGCTTAAATCTCTTTTCAAAAATTTCCTTAATTAAATGGACCTCTTGTTTTCCTAATATTGAAAAAAGAATTATATTGAAACAAATACATTTTCAAGTGATCACACTCCGGAAAATATCATCAGATCAATAATGTCTAGTTAGACAGATTAGGAGTCATTACAGAGACCCAAGATCTAGTACCCTTCCTTATTCCAGGTGCGAAAAGTTGTGAAGTTCATTAAAGAAAATTCCAAAGTGACCAACAAAAATTAACTTGTCTTTTAAAATGGAAAATAAGGCAATTAAAATACACACATTTTAATGGGTTATAACAGTGAAAGTAGAAAGGGAAACACGGTAAGCTGTGAAAGACTTGTCTCAGTTTTGGAGTTATTATGGCAAGGAAGAACAAAAGAGAGCATATAATAAAGAAACAGAACTCCATCATCAGCCAGTTCTCTAATGTAATGTAGTTCCCACATGGAGTGAACTCCATGGAGTCCCAAACAAAACAGATTTAAATCAATGCTCTCTTGTAAAACAGTATCTTCATCTTTACCTCTGGGGCAACGTTTAGCTGAGATTACCATATTTAAATGGCTATGGCTTAAAAGAAATAGATTCAATCTGTTCTTTACTGATGAAACTGTACACCAAGGACATAGGATTATTTCTCTCTTAGGATAAGACAAAAGGACATGTTGAATCACATCCAAATTGTATAAATAGAAGTTAAAAGAAGAGACAGGGCATTTCTCACATTTGATATGTTTTTGAGAACAATGGTTTTATTTTAATTTAGCACAAAATGTCTTTTAAAGAGCCTATGCTAATTCAATAGACACATTTAAAGGGCAAAATGTTAATGTAGAATTTTGACAGAGAGCTGAAACTTAAAGTAGGTATAGAGTTCTTTAAACATGGGTAATTTGGGGGCACCTTAATGACTTTTCTGTCTTCTTTTAATCTAGTATATGAAAAACTACATTATTATTTAGCTCGCATCTTTCTTTAAGAGAAGATGTGACATAAACCAAAACAATGCGATCGCTTTGAATAAATTATGACTGTGGTGCTCGGAGATGTTGGATTTACTAATGATGGGAATATTTTGTAAGGTTTCTTATTCTTTCAATTCCTTTTCACATGTTTTAGCATCTTCATGGCTTATGATTGCTAGTAAGATATTTTTGGAATTATGGCATTTTTGAATGAGAAATTTGCTCTATTCATTCTTGCATTTTCCCCACATTATATTGAACTGTACAATTCTATGAGATATACATAGTAGTTGTACACAAGCAGAAGGTGAAGGTGGCCAAAGGGTTTCTCTGACATTCAGGGGATCTAGTCAGAGGTGAAGCTATGGCACAATGTGGGTAGCTCAGCTTGGCAATTAAGACTGGAACTCCCTTGGGTATATTCCCAGGAGTGGTATTGCTGGGTCCAGGGGTAGGTTGATGCCGAATTTCCTGAGAAACCGAAACACTGATTTCCAAAGTGGTTGCACAAGATTGCATTCCCACCAGCAATGGATGAGGGTACCCCTTCCTCCACAGCCTCTCCAGCAAAGGCTATCATTGGAGTTTTTTATTTTAGCCATTCTGACAGGTGTAAGACGATACCTCAAAGTTGTTTTGATTTGCATTTCCCTGATCGCTAAGGAGGTTGAGCATGACATTAAGTGTCTTTTGGCCATTTGAACTTCTTCTGTTGAGAATTCTCTGTTCAGTTCAGTGCCCCATTTTTTAATTGGGTTAATTAGCATTTTAAAGTCTAGTTTCCTGAGTTCTCTATATATTTTGGAGATCAGACCTTTGTCTGTTGCGGGGTTGGTGAAGATCTTCTCCCAGTCAGTAGGTTGCCTTTTTGTCTTACTGACAGTGTCCTTTGCTTTACAGAAGCTTCTCAGTTTTAGTAGGTCCCATTTATTCAATGTTGCCCTTAATGTCTGTGCTGCTGGGGTTATACATAGGAAGCGATCTCCTGTGCCCATCTGTTGTAAGGTACTTCCCACTTTCTCTTCTATTAGGTTCAATGTGTTCAGACTGATATTGAGGTCTTTAATCCACTTGGACCCAGCAATACCACTCTTGGGAATATACCCAAGAGATGCCCTATCATATGACAAGATCATTTGTTCAACTATGTTCATAGCAGTATTATTTGTAATAGCCAGAACCTGGAAACAACCTAGATGCCCTTCAATGGAAGAATGGATAAAGAAATTGTGGAATATATACACATTAGAGTACTACTCAGCGGTAAAAAACAATGACTTCTCGAATTTTGCATGCAAATGGATGGAAATAGAAAACACTATACTGAGTGAGGTAACCCAGACCCAAAAAGATGAACATGGGATGTACTCACTCATAATTGGTTTCTAGCCATAAATAAGGATCACGGAGTCTACAATTGGTGAACCTAAAGAAGCTAAGTAAGAAGAACCTTCATCTGGTGATGGATGGAGATAGAGACAGAGACCCACACTGGAGCACTGGACTGAGTTCCCAAGGTCCCAATGAGGAGCATAAGAGGGGAGAACATGAGCAAATAAGTAGTGACCACGACGAGGGGTGCACCCACCCACTGAGACAGTGGAGCTGATCTATTGGGAGCTCAATAAGGCCAGCTGGACTGTGACTGAAAAAGCATGGGATAAAACCGGACTCTCTGAACATGGCGAACAATGAGGGCTGATGAGAAGCCAAGGATAATGGCATGGGGTTTTGATCCTACTTAATGTGCTTGCTTTGTGGGAGCCTAGCCAGTTTGGATGTTCACCTTCCTAGATATGGACGGAGGGGGGAGGACCTTGGACTTTCCACAGGGCAGGGAACCCTGACTGCTCTTTGGACTGGAGAGGGAGGGAGAGAGGATTAGGAGGAGGGGGAGGGAAATGGGGGGCTGGGAGGAGGCGGAAACTTGTTTTTTTTCCTTTTCTCAAAAAATAAAAATAAAAAAATAAAATAAAATAAAAGACTGGAACTCCCTGCAGGGGTGGGCTGAATAGATGGTTCAGCCGTTAAGACTCTGCTACTCTTGCAGAGAACCTAAGTTCAGTTCCCCACATCCAAGTGGTGGCTTATAGCTGTTCTGCAGTTCCAAACTATATGATATCTTCTTTTAGATTTCTCTGGCACCAGGAAGACAATTCACTCATGCAAATTAAGTAAAAATAGATGTGTCTCAAACAATAAATGAAGGCTAACTGTACTGAACAAACTGTAACTATTACCAGCCACTACTACAGTCTTCATTTTTGTAGATCCCTTTAAGTGCAACCTTACAGCTCTTTACCAAGCAAGAGATGAGGATAATTAGCCTAAATCTAGGCTGTTGGTAGTCATGGGAAGAATGCCACAGAATTGATTCTATCTGGACTCTATGCCTTGGTGTCATTTGGCTAGGTTCTTAAGATTTTTATTTTGAAAATCAGTGGAGGCCACCATGTGAAAATCTCTGATTTTTAAGCAAATGAAAGACCGTGAGGATGAAAGGCAAACCAGCATAGCTGTCTCAGCTGAACGTTGTGTGGAATAGTTATGTCTCAGATGGGTCTAGCTCATCAAGATACAGAGCATCGGGCAAAACCGAAAGCATATGCCAGTGAAGCTTATCTTAACCTGCATCCCACAAAACCATTATGCCAACATATGGCTATTTGATACGTCAGGTGGTTAAAAACATTTGAATTAAGGAGGTTTGTTAAAAGGGAAATTAATTAATAAACAAATATGACTACCCTTAAATGGAGTAGAAGAACATTTTTGTCCCCCTTTGATTACTGAAGAAAAGGAAAAAAAAAGAGTTCCAAGATTTCTTTTTAATTTTGCAAGAGCATTTTACATCACTTTTGTCTACACTTTACCTTAGCATACTTTTTCTCTAATAAATTCTAAGTTGAGAGGAAATAGACATTTTCATTTTAGAGACATGAAGACTTCACTATAACTGAAATTATAAATGCATTTATACATGATAAATCACTTAATCACATTTTACCAAATATCATTTTTGAAAATTCATGAATTTAATAATAATGTGTCAAAAGAGTTATTTTACACATTTTGAGAATTTTTTCTATTTGAAGTAAAGGTTACTCTCACAAATTTATCACTTGACCATTGAAATAACTTACGGCTTGTGCATTTTCAAACTTGTTTCATCTCAGGGAAGATATACAGCACTAATATATTTATCAATCTAAACTCATAATAATAGAACACTTTACCTGCACAAGAGTTTATGAGTGGCAGCAGAATTACCAGTTTCCATAGCAACCTCATCTCCACGTTCTAAGGTCAAAAATTTTTCCCATGCAATCAGCAGGAAAGAAGATTGTATCTTCTAGTCAATACGTTAGCAATCTGTCTGAAGGAAACAAAATTGACAAACATGTCTATCATAATATGTATTCCAAATGCTAAGCATTAACTAGACTTATTGAAAATATATTATAAAAATAAAGTAACATAAATGGCTATACATTGCAATACTTATATTTTGCTGAGCTTTACACATTTCAGTTCACACTTTCATAATTTCAGTTCACATATTATCTATTTGTCATCTGCTATGAAACTTACTGTAATCTTAATCAATTAGAATAGTATTCAATTCGATGCATAACATGAGAATTAAATTTTCCATTAATTGGATTTTGAACCTCTGATTTCAACTTTCAGTGATTATATTCCAACACATCTATGTATATATAATATATTAACAAAAGTTTCATAGAAATCACAGATTTTCTAAGTGTTCTATTCAAATTATTGAGAACATACTCATTATTAGTCATCACTTTTCTTGATGTTACTATAATGAAAACCAATATTATCACAAATTTCTGTAAGAAATCAATTGCCTGTGGTATTATTTTGCAGATAGAAGATGTACTTTCCCCAAGGGGTTACACCATAATTATTTCTAATTTACTTTGACATTTTAGCTATTCCATGACAAATGAGACCAACAGAAGGTGCTAGTTTGCCCTTTACTTCACAAAAGAAATCTAATAATAGGTTTATAAACACTGATAAACTTATAAAAATTAGAATAACCTTAAGATAAACTACACTGGGTCATTTTGATGAAACTATTAAATACCAAATGAAGCTTTAAGTGTTGCAGAACTATATTCAAGCTCAAATAACTTTAGAAAGTGTTTTGATATTATGTATATAACAAGTAATAAAATTTGATAGTTTCCAGATGTTTTAAATTTCAAAAGGCTTTCACTTATTTTTGCCTCTATTTATTTCAGAAAATAAATATAAATCAATCAATAAACAAAATATAATTATAAGTATGAATAGTTATGAAAACAGTGATTATATTCCAGTTTATAAAGTTAAAAAAAATGTTTTCAAGACTTAAAAAAAGAGATGGAAATAACAGGCATAAACAAATAGTGTTTTGGTCAAAGAACTCTGAGATGATGCTATTGCTTTCAAGCTCACAAGTATCTGATGACCTCACAAGTGCTCGCATGGGTTTTCCATTCCTTTTCCATCGTGTGTGACGGGGCAACATTTCAACTCTAGCAAAATCATATATTGCATTCATTCATTCATTCATTCATTCGTTTATTTGTTTATTTTTACTGTCTGTAAGACTTTAGTTATTTAATTTTGACCAATATACCTAAAATCTTGCTTTGAGAGACATTTGATAAAATAGCAAAACAAAAACAAAACTTAGTAAAAATACAGCAAAAGCAAACCAAGAACAAAAACTGAATGGAAATTGAAATTAAATCATAAAAAGAATTCAGCACAGAAAGGTCAATAACCTATAACGTACATGTATTGTTTCCAGGAAGAGCATAGGTCTAAATGGGTAAATATGTTATGACCTAAATGATAGAGAACACTGCTGAGGGACAAGCTGAGTTTGCAAAGACATAATTAGCATCCAGCACAATACTCAAAAGAACTATTTAAGATAGGGTGGATAAATGTTCAAATATATGAGACCTATATATTTTCTTTTGAGTATTTGGTCAAAATTTAATTGCCATCTCTAATAGTCAAAAGAGGAAAAAATGGGTAGAAACTGGTACAATTATGTAGTTGAATTTAATCCTACATTTGTCACTACAAAAGAGATGATTTTTTATCTACAGTAGCAAAATAAGCATTTTCCCTACTCACTAGACTACTGACATCATTTTTTTTTGTATAAAACAAAGATTTTTATCATATTCTGACAGTATTTTAAAACTTTGAATTATTCTCTACCACACTTCCACATTCAGTGGAATAATATTCACAATCGTATAAATTTGGAATCTTCCACTTCCAGGTGGTTTATTTACAAAACATGCCCATGACAGCAATCTGTTCCCCAATCACTATGAATACACCATCTATTAACTGTAAAGATATTGCTGGATTTACACAGAATTTCCTCCAAGACTCTACAGACTCCTTAAAAGCTGCTCCACAGTAGCATAGCCATATTTCTCTAATTTTCCCTGCCCAGTATCTGTGTACTCAAATGTCATGACAGAATTATTAATAGTACTTCTTTCTCCCAAAAGTCACACTTTACAAGATAAATTATATGGTCCACTTGTTTCATGGATATTCATTATTTCCACTACCAGACTCTCTTGTCCTCCTCTCTGTGGGTGTCTCTAGAGAAGCACAACTCCTTATGCAGCCCCAGTTTATAAAGTTGTACCAGTATTGCCCCTGCCTCTCAGCTCCAGGAATTCATTTCCTTCGCTACAGTATTTTCTAAAGGAAAATACATAGCCCTTAACACTGAAGCTAGAAACAGTCAAGTCAAATTTTAATATTTTTACTATTAATATTTAAGTATCACAATCTGATATAAAATATTATTATATAGATTCTACCATGACGCCGTCTTAACTTAATGGCTAAAATTTCACAGTTCTCAATTTAGGAATTTTTGTTAAAACTCTGCAATGTACCACTTCCCTTACTATAATGGATAGAACCCCAACTGTCAAAACTCCACCTCCACATGCGTTGCAACCCCAAATATAACCTCCCCCGCCGACTTTCGACTCATTTCAATAACAAGGCTCCCATGATGCCAGTAGAATGCAGACTCCCTGTTTATTAGCATGTTGCCTCCCATTCTTCCACATCCTGTTTCTATGGCCAGTGAAGAATCTAGAACATGACTGTTCTTTCATTTGCTGCTGTGAGACACAAATTTGCCTTTTCTGCTTTTAATAGTATAGAAATTTGTCCTTCCACCCAATCAACCTACAATACTATCTGAAATCAGAGAATCATAAAATTGTCAACTATGCTGGTCTATGGAAATTTAAAATGCCTGAGCCACCAAAACAATTATTTGCCAAATCTTGTTTGTTAAGCAGTATGGCATACTTCCTCACAGTGGTTGAGTAAGAGAGGAAGTATAGTTACTGAGAGGAAGTGCTAACTGTGTCGTTGTTAGTTGAACAAATTAGCAGCTGGTAAAGATGGCTAAACTGGAAATCATCAAAGATAGACGCAACTACCATCTTGCTTCATTGTGGATATTGGTGTTTCATTTATAATTGTGGACTCCAAATTTCCTCCTTTGAAAACTGAAGAGTTTGACATACAAATCACCTTCAAACTTTTTCGTATTTTTCTAGAGTTGCTTGATCCATCATATTCAGTGTATAATTTCATTTCAAACATGCTGTCCTTTCCTATTTGATTGCTTATAAGCATATGGTAATGAGGGCAAAGCCCAAAAGACATTGTATTTGTTATTGCTATATGAAGACAGCTTAAGTATTTATGCATCTTTTGCCATTTCTCAAAGTTATGTTTGTAAAAGTTAAGATTGTTCAAGGATCAGGAAAATGTTCTGGCTCAATAAAAACTACCCAGTTAACAAAAGTGTGATATTTATTTACTCACTGGGACTAGGGTAGAATAGTCACTATATAAAATGTTTGCTGGCAAGTGATCTGAAAGGCAATCACATGTGCCTAAGGACCTTGAGATTACTAAAGCTGAAGGGATGAAAAAAGAAAGGTTACAAAGCAAACTTAACGCACAGTAACTTCTACAGTTTTAAGAGGTTTTATAAATGTGTCACCAGTGTCCTATTTCAGGTGCCGGTTATAGGCCAGGCAATCTTTTAAATGGTATTTTGGATCAAAGAAGTAGGTGACTTGGTTCATAACCTAACTGCTAAGGTTATTGTTCTATTATTACTAGATGAACTTTGTGGCTCCTAGATTGTATCTGTTCACTTTTTTCTCTCATGAAATTTCTCAATGTCAGTTTTTCAGTGTTTCAAACACTTTAAGAAAAGACTTTGTATAGGTCTACAATTCCTTTTTTATAATTAAAAAAACTCTGATAGTTCTAATATTCATGTAATTTTTGAGGCAAAGTCTTTCTCAAAATAATATGTGTTAGATTGGGCCTTTTTATTTCATTTAGTATGGATATTTATGATTTTATGATAATCAAAAATGTTGGTCAATGATGGAAGTTTGTACACTAGGCATACATATTGTACTATTCATACATATATGCAATCCAAATGTACATTTATATTACAAATATGTATATAATATAAATGCACTTATATAAATATATAAATTTATGAATATACACTTATGTTATGCTACCTTACTGGAGGTTATTAACGATTCTCAATGTGACATTATCTACAATCACCGAATGGACAAGTCTCTACACATAACTGTGAGGGAGTAGGAATTAGGTTATTTTAGGTTGTGGGTTTTAGCCAAAATATCAATGGTACTGATTCCTGGGCAAAAGTTTTAGACTGTATCAAAAGGAGCAGGGTAGCAAAGAAGCAGAATTTGTCTGTCTGCTACTTAAGACACTGACAGAGTGTGGAGATGGTATGATATCAGCGGCCAGAAGAACCCTGAATATGTGAAACAAAATGACTTTATATCCCTAAGTTACTATTGTCTGTACTTTGTCACAAGTGTAAAATACCTAACATTTGTTATGTTAAGCATTAACACAGGTCAACTACTGGCAGCCCACTGAACCAATTAAACTCTCTGCCTACTTTTGTCAATAAAATTTCCTTTGAACCCACTGTGCCTATTTATGTATGTATGGTCTATGTCAAGAGAGGCGGAAAGAAATAGTAGTTCCTATGCCTACAAAGCTAACAGTATTTACTGTCTGACGTTTTATGGCTTTGGAGCTTGATGAAATTTCTTTGCATATGCTGGACAGACGGCCTCTAAACTACACAACACCTTTTAGCAGGGAAGATTCACTCAGTAAAACGATTAGGGAACTGCATTTATCTAACTTTATATAGACAATCTCAATGAAAATACCATAGGCCAGGTAGGAAAATACCCTAGGTCCTGCATGTTCAGCAGCTTCAGACTTCTGTCTATATTTGACCTCTTCTAACCATGTAATCTAGACCTGCATCTGATCCCTAAAGTTATATGAGTGAATAAAAAGAAAATATTGTGGGACAAAGAGATCATATCCAATGCTAATTTTATTTCCCCAGACAATCGTAAAAGAATCTTTAGGTGATTCAGGATAATTACTTTTGCTTGTGTTGTTTTAGAAAAGATAAATTATCTATTCTTTGGCTCTAAAATCCAACTATTAGTTCTTGAATTTCCCATGAACCAGAAACAAATATAAATGTCATATATTGACTCTACATGAGGATTTGGGGAATCCTGTGATAATGCCACCATCATTAAAATTGGTATACTCATTAGGCATGGTAGATAGTGAGACTTATCATAATGAGAGAGACAGCATCATTCTTTATTGTTCACAATAGGGTGTTTCTAGCTTTTTGTTTCATCAAAGAACTAGAGATATTTACTTAACTAAGATGCCATGGTGGATGTGTATGCACATAGCCTGAAATAAGCCTTTATATGGATACACTATTATTGTCAGTTCTTAATTACTGTATTTACCAAATTATAGTGAATGCCAAAGATAATCTAGAATGCTGTATTTTATGATAAACATACATCAGAGAGATTAAAGAAATTGTTCAACTCTCTCAATATAATGCTCTTTAATTTCTGTAGGTAGATTTAGATAACACCAACTTGGGTGATATAGAATTATGTGATTTAGCATATATAAAAATCTTTATGTCAAGTGAACATTATATCTTTTTCTTAACTCCATTGCACTATCTAAAATATTTCTGTAAAATTGACCAAAAAAATAAAAAGAATGTCCACTAAATGGGTTTAGTTACTGCTCTCCCTAAGTTTAAGGAGATACAATAGCCTAAGGAGGGCTGTTTCTTCAAACTTTAGCCAACTTCTCTCTCTGATCATGACTCATTTGTGAGTTTTTAGTGTGTCAAGAAACTATTGTTGTGAAAGCAAGGCCACAAGTTGACTTTATTCGGTCTTTATCTATAGAAACATTGACATCAATGAATTTCCTAGCAGAGATCAAGATCCATTTTCAGCTGGTGTGTTCATCATCGGAAAAAATGTGCTCAGTGCTAATTGCTCTTCTGTTTTTAATTGACCAGTTATTTAACTGTATCAGATAAATTTTAAAATCCTCATTTCAGTTTCTTCAGGTGACTCTACCGTTTAATTTCACTGTAAGAAGCATCTATGTTCAGAAGCTATGAGAAGACTCTTAATTTTTACAACCTTTAAAGTCGGCATCCATGCATTTATTCACGACCAACTTAAATGAAAAATAAATTTAACTGAAACATCTATGATTTGAAAAAAAAATGTGGTTTTGACATGAAAACCATACCAGGTAAAATACTAAGATAAATTATACTATCATGTTCTTTGTTTTCAGAATATAATATATCATTTATGAAGAATGTTACACCAAGGTCTCAAAAAATAAGCAACCATAACAGATGATGAAATAATAGATAGATATGATAAAATGCATTTAATGTGATCATAAAGCATTGCTTTCTTTTGCAAAGATATGACTACATGCTAAGTTGTTAATAGTATAAAAGAAATGTTAATGCATTTGTTGTGAAAGAATTATCTGCTACATTTTATTTTATATTTGATTTTTGCTTTTTAATTTTTTTCTGTTGTTTCTGAACTTATGATGTAGCACAACGTGATGTAGCACAAGTTAATATAGCACAAGCTGTCTATGTCTCAAAATCTCCCTGCTTCAGCTTTCCAAATGATGTACCAATTCCTAGTTAATTTTGTCTGGCTTCAAATTAGAGAAACAAAGCTAAAGTATTAACTCAGCTACCAATATAGTCTCCTTCAGAAGCTCAGAGTAGTTCCTGGAGGCCATGGATTCTTGCTCAAGGAGACCAATGTGAAGAAATTGTCATTGAGACCGAAGAAAATCCATCCTTCCACTGTATTTTAAACCTAAAGGCAATTCAGTATATAGATGACAAAGACAGACATTTTACTTGTTTATCTGATAAAGGAGAAGCCCAGAGGATACCAATTGTTTCCATATTTCAGCCCAGGATTGAGAATAAACCTCAGGCCTTGAAATTTCAAGGGTTCTCCCCAACTTTGTGCCCCACTTGATTTGTGACAATGGATATAGCTCCTGAGGCCAGCTGCAGATTCTGTTTGTACCTATATTTCAATCTGCAAAGCATAGGTAGATCCTTCCTGTGGAAATGTTTTTGGCATTTATACTGTCCAGGATAGGAGAACAAAGGTAGTGATGTAACTGTCCTTTGGAGGGTTGTAACATTCGTTCTCCAGTCATAAAACAGGCAATAGGAAACACTTGCAAATCTAAGCTTAATAAGTGTAATCAAGAACAAAGCATTACATAGTCCTTGTGCTGTCTTAGATATAGGAGATACTGGATGATATCCATACAGTTTACTTACTAGGTTGCATGGTTTTGTTTTGTGTCCTGTGTTTGCAGGACAGATTACTAGGTAGGAGTGGGCAGAACTTGCAGGACAAAGAGTGCCAAAGTTCAGAAGAATGAGCACAGTAAAAAGACTCAATTTATATCCCAATTTATTCTAGTAAATGTTTTTATCTTCTAAAAGTAGTGCTTTCTGAAATTAGTAGCTCATTTAATTTTGCACAAATTTTAGTTAAACACTGGAAAAACAAACTTTGACAATTCTGGTTCTCAATAATGGATTGAGTAGCAAAATGTATAGCGAAATACTAATACTAAAGAAAGATTGAATTTTTTTTGTGTGTGAATTTACTTTCAGACTTTTGTGTTTACTAATGTTCCATTTCCATTACTAAAAGTCACAGTTAGTATAAACATACAGAAATTCAAAGCCACCTTTTGCTACATAGCAAGTTTAAGGCCAACTTAGGCCTCATGAGACCCTATCTCAAGAGACAAAATCCAAACAAACAGTACTCCCATACTGACAATCAAAGAAAAGAGAGTGATCAGATAAAGTCAAATTGACAAAATATATGAGAAGAAAAATTAATCCACGGCTATAGGTTGTCAATCCCTCTATTAAAAAGAGGTTTCTCATGATAAACCGAATTGCATTCAATATTTGATGAAATTTTTAAAAGACAGAAAAAGAGAAATAATGAATATTAGAAAAAACAGAAGTATTTTGAAGAGAATGACAGATGTAAATATATACAAGCATAACATATGATTTCATCTAAATGAGGAAGCAGATGTTTTCTTCTTGTTTTATTTCTTCCTTATTAATTCCAATTATAAAATAAACAGGAACATTTTTATTAAGATTCTATTAAAAATGTATGGGTGCAGAACACTGTTTTCCTTGGGTGAAAGTATAAGTAGAGTTATGTTGAGAATAATATTGCATCTGTAAGGGAAATAGGAAACTTTCTTTTCATATGTTTAAGAAAAAGTTAAAAATCTTGGAAAAATTGTTTCTTGTTATGCTACAATTTTCAAAATTAAATATAATTAAAGCAAAGTAGATCTTTAGAGGCTATAACTATAAATCAATCTGGCTAGATGGTTTTTAGGTGAAGTATTAAGATATGACTAGGCTTAAGAAGCCATCTTATTTGAAACTATTTAGGTTTCACATAGGTTGGAGATTAGTGGTTTATTTCTACACCAATGTTATAAAAGGTAAAGACCCAAAATTGACAGAGTGTTAGGTCACTATTTAATGTTTGGTTGCTTTTTGACATAACAACCAAATGCCGATTAATGAGAGCATGGTAGCCCAAACAAGGGAGGTGAAAATGCCAGTTTTCTGATTTTGTGGTCAGGTAGGGGGTTTGTATTCTCTCTTGAACATACGCTTTAAAACTTTGACAAATTGAAACACTCTCCTGGGAGGTAGAGCCAGGATGATGAAGTGCCTAGGAGCCATGAGTTATGAGGGTCAGTGGAAAGAAATGAGTGTGTTTAGCCTGGGGAAGTGAGGATTTAGCAGGCAGAGGAGAGCCATCTTCAAATATTTGAAGTGCTGTCTTGTGGAAGAAGGATTAAACTTATTATTTGTGTCTCAGGAGAGCAGAACTGAGACCAAAGGGTGGACACTTCAGAGCAGCAAATCTCAGTTTAATAGCAGCCCTGAGCTTTTAACAAGTAGGATGTTTAGCCAGTGGTCAAGTGAACGAGCTGTGTAATCCAGATGTTCTGGGACACACATAAACTTAGTAGCTCTGGAGTTTTAGAGAACAGAAGTAAGATTCCATGGATTTGGGTGCTATGATAAATATAGTGAGAAGAGGAGCATCTACTCATAGAATTTGGAAAAGGATCAATTGAGTCAGTACATATATATATATATATATATATATATATATATA
>NW_004949099.1:18714691-18734019 GCF_000317375.1 Microtus ochrogaster | reverse complement strand
CCTAAAAGCAACTGTGGGAATCAGCCCAGGTTGTTCACAATGAAGGAGTTTTTAATTCACAACCTTATTAGGAGATGCTATGTCTTCTTAAAGTCCATAGAGTATACTTTGGGTAAAAGTATGCAGTCTGACTAATTGGCCATTGTGGAAGTAATCACAGGCTTGGGGTTTGGATGACAATGGTCAATGAGATGGTTTTGCTACTTGCTAGGTTTCCAGGTTACTAAGCACTTTTGATTTTAGTCTCCTCAACCAAAACAATTAAAATAAGAATTGTAGACACTGTATAGGACTGTGACAAAATAAAGTCAATGTACATCTGGGCCTCTTCACTTTTAATAAGCCACATTGTCATTCCTACTGTTGTTGGTTTTGTTTAAATTCCACTTCTCTCCCCAGTATCTCTGATTATACGTCTTCATCCGCTTAGATTTCTCTTCCTTATTGCGCTCTTAAAGAACCCAGCAAGCAGAGTTCTTTTCTGGCTGATGATGCCCAGGGATCATTCAAGTGTGTTCCAAGACAGGGCAGGAAACATGGAGAATAAAATGGGCTGTCTATTAGACTGTATGCTGTTCCACCAGTCTGTGCTAGCTGTGGTGTTGAAGAGCCAGTGAATCCCTTGATTGTTTGTTTATTTGTTGTCTGAATCTCCTTAAACATCCACTTGGCCCAACCAATTGATGTTTGTTGTATGTTTTTGTGTTCTAACACTATGCATATTTGGACCCAGTGATACTGAATTATCAGATAGTTAAAGTGAAGTTACTATATTCACAGTTATGTGAGTTTTCTAAATTTTAAACAGATTTTGATGAATATAACTCTTCAAATAGCAGTTAATGAGCCCTGGTCAGGAGATTTTCAGCTTGCTGCTTTTGTATAAACATAAAAGGCTTCTGGTTTAGAAAGACTAATGGGGTCATCTAGTCTAAATTTTTACTGGATTATGAAGACTCTCCAATGTATCCCAGAAAGGGTGACAACCAGCTTATCCCTTATATACTCTCCATCATTCATATTATTAGTTTTATAGATTTATAGATTATTTCACAGACAAAATTCTTCCTTTAATCTTTCACACACACACATATATACACACCCCATATATATATATATGGGGTGTGTATATATGTGTGTGTGTGAAAGATTAAAGGAAGAATTTTGTCTGTGAAATAATCTATAAATCTATAAAACTAATAATATGAATGATGGAGAGTATATAAGGGATAAGCTGGTTGTCACCCTTTCTGGGATACATTGGAGAGTCTTCATAATCCAGTAAAAATTTAGACTAGATGACCCCATTAGTCTTTCTAAACCAGAAGCCTTTTATGTTTATACAAAAGCAGCAAGCTGAAAATCTCCTGACCAGGGCTCATTAACTGCTATTTGAAGAGTTATATTCATCAAAATCTGTTTAAAATTTAGAAAACTCACATAACTGTGAATATAGTAACTTCACTTTAACTATCTGATAATTCAGTATCACTGGGTCCAAATATGCATAGTGTTAGAACACAAAAACATACAACAAACATCAATTGGTTGGGCCAAGTGGATGTTTAAGGAGATTCAGACAACAAATAAACAAACAATCAAGGGATTCACTGGCTCTTCAACACCACAGCTAGCACAGACTGGTGGAACAGCATACAGTCTAATAGACAGCCCATTTTATTCTCCATGTTTCCTGCCCTGTCTTGGAACACACTTGAATGATCCCTGGGCATCATCAGCCAGAAAAGAACTCTGCTTGCTGGGTTCTTTAAGAGCGCAATAAGGAAGAGAAATCTAAGCGGATGAAGACGTATAATCAGAGATACTGGGGAGAGAAGTGGAATTTAAACAAAACCAACAACAGTAGGAATGACAATGTGGCTTATTAAAAGTGAAGAGGCCCAGATGTACATTGACTTTATTTTGTCACAGTCCTATACAGTGTCTACAATTCTTATTTTAATTGTTTTGGTTGAGGAGACTAAAATCAAAAGTGCTTAGTAACCTGGAAACCTAGCAAGTAGCAAAACCATCTCATTGACCATTGTCATCCAAACCCCAAGCCTGTGATTACTTCCACAATGGCCAATTAGTCAGACTGCATACTTTTACCCAAAGTATACTCTATGGACTTTAAGAAGACATAGCATCTCCTAATAAGGTTGTGAATTAAAAACTCCTTCATTGTGAACAACCTGGGCTGATTCCCACAGTTGCTTTTAGGTCTTTAATGATGTAATAGGACATCAGACATTATACAAAACACAAGATTAAAGATAGTCCTGTAGTTTTCTTCCTTCCAATGAAATATTGAAAGGAAATAAATATATGAAACCATATAACTGCACGATTTTCATTGAGAAACACACACACCACATGCACACACATACACACACATAAATACTTTGCTGCAAATCTGTACATTATTGAAGGGAAAAGAAAAATAAGACACATCATACAGAGAAAAAAAATGTTCACTAATTCCATCTTGTTTCTGTTAACTAAAGATCCTGGGTCACCAGCTCCTGTACATTTGGGCTTTTACATTCTATTCCATCAGTCTGTCCACTATTAGGTGCGTTTGAGCAGCCCTGTCACCATGGAAAGAGGAGTTGCTTTAGGAGGAAAATGTAGTTGCCTATCAACAGCAATGCTGTAAAATCCTGGGAAATTCCTAGGCAACCGAGCTGTCAGCTACACAAATGATACAGAGTGATTGGAAGGAAAGCCTTGATTGTCTGGTAGAACAGTGGGCTGATTGAATAGAAAGGAAGCTCTGAGAAGTCATTGGAAGGGAAAGTGTAAGTGCAACCAAGGTCACAGTGTTGCTTTAAAGTGGCTTCCTTCAGTCCTCTATAATAATGGGTATTGTGGAAGAAGGGATGTGAGCAAACATCAGTAGTTCCATTGCCGTCATTCTGGGGGAGTAGGTTTGTGGCTGTGTGCACATAAATCGCCTAGTTCTTCAGCAGGACCAGTTCACTGTGCACACCCTAAACTTCTATGAACAGATGCTGACACCATCAGTTCAATCATACAGAGGAAAATGGAAAGTGGATAGTAGCTAATAACTCAGTGACTTCATAGCCTTCTCAAGAAGAAAAAGGTGATTGTCAAACTGTCAAAACTTACTTATTTCTTTGAGAAATCTTATTTTAGTAAAAACATAACCCTTATTACATTTTTAGTAATGTAATGATTGTACAAAGTCATGTAGGTTGACCCCATTGTCCTAGGTTTTATTGATGTAGCATCAAAGAAGAACTGTGCAGAATGGAGAGAATGGCTTTATTTGAGATTTTTCACTAAATCGTCACTTAAGTCCAAATTTTGTCTCATAAGATATAAGAATTTTTGTAGCATTTATTTACTTCAGTGGAGTAATCTTGATTCCTCACCAAATGTAGCTACATTTATTATAAAATGTAGCTACAAGTAAAGCTTAAGGGAAAGACAAGTTTAGCTATTGAAGGTGCTTAAATTTATATCAAATTAATTCAGGGTTTAATAAGTAATACCTGCTACTATTATTGTTATTATTTATGTTATTAAATATGAACTAATCATATCTAAACAAACAGGCTATATTGAAGATGCTTCTGTTTCAGCTATTTTGGTTCCTCTTTCTGATGTTCTCTAATTGTTGCATTATTCTAAGAAATAGTAATCTTATTCTGTGGTTTACATTATACTTGCATTTAATCAAGTTAGTGTTAATTATGTAACTAATGCAATATCCATGGTATGCATCTTTTTCACAATATATTTCTATAGCTTATCTTCAGGGTGCTCTGTATGCATGCCTCCTATCCACAGAAGATATTAAGCTGGAAAAATTCAATGAATGGATGGGAATGGATGGGTGATTAGCAGTTATCTTTGAGTACTTAACTTTATTTCAGTGATGTTACAGGATTAGCCTTCAATAAGTAATAACACTTTGATTTTTTTTTCTTTTTGTTTTCTCAAAAAATTTAGCACAGTCTCCTGGAAAAGTGAAGTCGGAAACTTCCATTTTAATTAAATAAGAGAAAAAATGGAACGTAACCTTGGCTAACTGCCATCAAGCAATCACGATCCAAATGGTTTAGTATACAAAACTGAGTGAGTGAAGAATAGAACTGTTTGTATAAAGACCTCGAGTAAAGATACCATTCTCATTTATACACACAAACACACACACAATTTCCCCATCAGTCATGCATTACATAATGTCTTTCTGTCAAAGTGCCTTTTGCCTTCGCAACAGAGGTCCTACAGAATTATGATAAAGCTAAGGATTTTTACTACCCATTAACATCATCCTTCTCTTAATTTCGTTGCAAAATGAGCCACCCATGTGTTTGTGGTATTGCTAATGTAAGCGAACTACTATGCTACTGGCTGGATAAGAGTACAGCACACATCATCATGTACACTACATAATACTTAACGGAGGTGATGAATGACTGCTTCTGCACTGACTGTTCTACATATTTTATTATTATTTCAGAGTGTTCTACTCTTTAGAACCTCACACACGTCATGTTTATTGCATTTCCTGGTTGAACCAAAGAGTCGTGTTCAGTGATTGAACTGCCTCTCAAGTTTTGTATCAGAAAACTCTATAAAACTTATACAAAGACATAATTTCTGAGTAACACATTTCTCAGAACATATCTTCATTTCAAGGCATAATGGAACTATGGATATGCTTTAGTCTGAATGCCTGTCGTATCATCAACTGAGCTGTAATTTCCTGCAGTGATTTGGATCTGTATGTGACTCTCCAGTCTGGTAAACTTAGACTCCCAAATGTATAGTCACACTTAGCAACAACCATTTTGTCACAAGAAGATACACATCATGCACCACCTGGCCCATGTGTGAGCATCTGGGTTCCAAGAATGAAAACTATGAATTTGAAAACATATAGATCACATTGCAAGATGCTACTCATACTTTAGAGCAGAAGTGTAATCAAAATTGCATCATTCAGAAACTTCAGGATCAACTTGCCTGTCAACTTCCCAGAGCCTACTAGGTTTTCAGAGGACATGTAAATATAAATAAACTAAATGCATATAGAAAAGCACATACATCTCCTCTTTCTAAATCACTTTCCTTTACTCCATCTGACATAGACTCCCTGAGGTCCAGGCCGCAGTGCTATTTTTGGCACATCGTTCCTGCTTTTGCTATCACCTACTAGGAACCTGCCTTTCAAATATCTGATGTGAATTTTCTCATGAATGTCAATGATATACAGTCACATTCTTTCCTTCTCCCTTGCCCTCCCCCATGCTCTCCAAGTAGCCAGTGAATATTTTCAAGATATCCATAACAAGATGAGTATTTGTAATAGAGGAGAGAAAGGCAAAGGGCATTTTTATTGGTTCTGGGAAGATTTAACTACATTGATATAGCATTTTACTAAGAACCTCATCATCTCTTGAGTATGATGAATGGCCACCTCTAATTGAGCTCTGTCCCTGGAGATTCTCAGGTGCTAACTGCTGCAGAGTTCCCTTGTCAGACAGAACAGTCAGTCTTGATTCATTCTGGCATGTAAACTTCACTGCATTCCCTGAACATTGAACACTTCATTCACTCCCCATTCAAATCAAAATAAGGGTTTAATGCCTTTCCCTGTCTTTTGGGACTAATCTCCCATCATTGAACACTCATATTCCCATTAACTCAAGGAGAACAATCCCCTAAACAGCCTTTAAATTAGATACCGAACAACTAATTGTTCCTTTGGAAGCTTGCAGATGGAGCCTGCTGGCATCAGTGAGAGCCTCCCCTTGTGTACCTTACATTCCAGGGCAGGACAGAGAATGAGACATGACTTCTTGTGACTTCTCATGGGCTGTGCCCTTCGATCTAACCTTTGAAGAAGGACCACAATGACACTGACAGTGCCAGTGACTTCTGTCACAAAGGAGATGGGAGTGCAACCCTTAGTAGGGGGGGACTTCACGGACCATCTTTGCATTTGAACTCTTAAGTTGCGGGTCCAAGCTTCTAGCTGAAAAGTGTTTTTAGTTCAATTTCTAGTTTTCATTAAATTTTGTACTTTATTATTTATATTTAAAGAATTTCTGGAGATAAAGTAATAAGTTCATTCTTTTTGAAGCGATTCACTTCACAACTGTTAGCTGAACTCTATCTGTAATAGTTGTTACAGGATATCCTGGAGGAAAATGAAATGATTCCTTTGTGGAAACAAAGAAGCAGACATTGAGCTATACCTATTCTGGCATATGAGCTGTACTTATGCAAGCATGCCTACCTAGGTGAGTTAAATTATAAAACATTAGTGTAGATATTAGTTCCCTCTCTCACATAGGCTAAAACTCGACTATTTGAAGACAAGTCCTCTGTCTTGGTTGTTTAGTAGGTGACTCAGAGAATGACCTCACATGGGTTTGTGATCACTGCCAGAAGTGGTGTGATCCAGTGACTTTCAGCCCCTTTGCAGGCCACTGAGCAACAATGTATAGGGATGCATAAGCAGTTATTTGGGTGGAGAGGCTTGAAAGAAGAGTTTTCACCACTCCTCAGGACAGTATTGATTGAGAACTGCTTTGGGAAAGGCAGAATGTTGGATAATTTTGTTTTATTTTGTATAAATGAAAGCATGCCTCCAAGGCCAGAAGACAGCACTGAATTAGAGAAAGTTTTCACACTACTAGCCTTGAGGATTTAATGGAGAATATTAGCTGGATGAGGGAATGCAGTAAGACATTTGCTGAGGGCAAGGTCAATTCTAAATATATCAGGCATTTGCCGTATTGGACATAGGGTTACCCACATCTCAAAATCCAGTAGGTACACCATGTAAAAATTGCTCTTAGGCAAAGTTAGATTACGAGAATAATTACTGTTGACCAATCTTCTAGTTTTATAATTGTTTGTTTCATTATATCCCTTAAATTAATCGAATATAAAACAGAAAGACAATATTTTAAAAATGTAAATGATTACATGCTGAATATACTTTTTAAAACTGGTTTTCAAGTTCTTTATTAAGAAAACATGTCTAGCTGGGCAGTGGTAGCACACTCCTTTAATCCAAGTACTTGGGAGGCAAAGTCAGGACTCTGTAAGTTCGAGGCCAGCCTGGTCTACAAAAGCTAGTTCCAGGACAGGCTCCAAAGCTACAGAGAAACTCTGTCTTGAAAACAACAACAACAACAACAACAACAACAACAACAAACATGTCTAGAAAAGAGGGGGAGATTTCTCGGTATGTAAAGTCTTTGCTTTGTAAGTTTAAAAAAGAACTGAGTTTGGATTACCAGAACCCACATAAAAAGCTTGTGTATGACATTAGTCCTAGTAATCCTAGCGCTGAGTGGGGAGACAGAGATAGACAAAAACTATGGCCAGTAGCTCAACCAGTCTAGCCAATTGGTGAGCTCCAGATTCAATGAGAGACACTTTCCCAGACCAAAAAGAAAAGATGAAAAGAAACTGATGAAGATACCTGACATAGACCCCTGGCTTCCATACACATGTGCACACATATATACACATAAATACACATGAATGTGAATAATAAAATATATTTATGTGAATATGTATGTTACTCAACAATATATTTCTTTATAAAGATTTTCATAAGAAACTTAAAGAGAAACAAAAATTAGCTTATTTAAATAATATGATGCCTTCTATATTTTTCAAAACATGGCCTAACATATTAAATCAATTGTTATTGATAGCTCTGCAGAAATCTATATCTAACATCAATGCATGTAAATTTAATGTCTTATATCCTTAGCCATTGTCCTATGGGAAATGTTGTCACTGCAGACTTACTGAGATCAAAAGACAGATATTTATAAAACTTTCTATACTAAAAGGCATGTAACACTTAATTATTTTATTAATTTTCAAAGTATTCATGAAAATGGGTTTATTATCTAGATTGATTTTAAAATGCACAGTGACCATGTTGATAGGTAATTTGCATTAGGTTATAAAACTAAAAGTATTTCAAATTCTTCTTAAATTGGGACTACCTTCAAGACAATAAAATGAAATATTGTGAGCTCTTTCATGCTGGCTTTGAATTTCACTATATAGAAAAGGGTGGCTTGGAAGACATGATCAAAGAACCTCCTGCCTCAGCTTCCTCAGTTCTAGGCTTCTAAATACAGGCACCGACACACAGCTTTGCACCCAACATTTGATCAGACAAAGAGGACCACGTTTCTTTACCTGTCAGAGAATGAAGAATTTCACTGATGCAATAGTTTGTTGTAATTCACAAAACCCCCGAGGGGACGAGAAGGCAGAGCATTAACTGAAACTTCAACAGTAATCATAATTCTAGGGACATTTGCCAGACTCCTTCACAAACACATTTCTTAGTGCATGGTCTCTAAGCTTACAGTTCTACAATAGCTCACTGCCAGTCTCATGGGACTGATGATAATATATGGCTTTTATTTAAAGCAAATACATTTTTCTTCAAAGTGGTTCCCAATAATAATATTAGCTACATAACTATGCTAATATTCCTCTATAAAAATATGCTAATCATTTTCCTCCTTATGTATATTTACATAAATACCCAAACACATATAAACAAGAAAAGACATATACCTAGTAGTTCCAAAATTGAAAAGAAGATTAGATAAGAAATGAAAATTTGAATGCCCAAACAACCTCATGGAACTTAATAAAAAGCTTGAATTATTAAGTCAAACCTCTTTCCACTTATAATGTGAACATATTTGGATTGCTAAAGGGGAAAATCAAAGTTCTCGTATTATTCATTTGATAAAAAATAATCTTTAGAAACAAAGAACTCATGTAAGAATGGTGCTCAGTAGTAAATGTGTGTGTGTGTCCAGGTAGCTTGGAATTGCACAGGTGCTCACTGACTTTATCACTATGAGAATGGCTTTGTACTTCCTAGCTCATTAGTCCTTTTAGCCAACACTTCATTGTGGTAATCATTATCGTATAAAATGGTGTTTGGCACTAGATCCGGTCCCTAGTTTTCTTAATGTACATGACATTAGGAATATTCCTTGTTTAAACACCATGATTTTACAGACTAATGATGGAACAAAAAGTTGTTTGACTAGGTAATCCCTCAAATTATTTTGGGTATGAATCATAGGCATTGATCTTATGACTAAGAACACTGAGTTGACCAGAGGTCAATGGAGTAGGTGAGGTATAGATGAGTTACCAGTTCCTCATAGTCTCACTACCAGTTTTGGTCATTTCAGAGTGCCCTTCAAAGTCTGTTACCAAGACAGCAATGTCTACATGATGTAGAAGCTTCAAGGCATATTTATTGCGCAGAGAAATATTGAAATGTGTATTTGCTAACTGTATGCTCAGTAATGAAAGAAAATACAGCAATTTCCAATCATGAGCTAAAAGGGTCAGCCTCTCTTTCTGTTATTTGTTATTCTTTAGGCATAGGAGGATGTCTTTCTCTCTCTCTCCACACCCCCGCATGTGTGTGTGTGCGTGCACAGGTATGTGTGTTTGTGTATGTATGTTGGTTTGTTTTTGTCAACTTGCTACAAGCTTGAGTAACACATGAAAACTGATCTCATTAGAGGAATTCATGTGGTAAGAATTGATGTCATGGGCATGTCTGTGGTGGCATTTTCTCAATTAATCTTTGATGTGTAGCTGGTGTCATCCCTGAGCGGGTAAGCCTCAACTATGTAAGAGTGGCAGCCAAACAGGGCATAGAAAGCAATCTAATAAGCATTGTCCTCCATGGCTTCTTCTTCAAGCTCCTGTACTGTGTTTCTGCCTTTGTTCTCCAGGACAATAGACTAGAACCCTGTAAGCCAAAGAAAGCCTCTCCTCCTCCAAGATGCTTCTGGCCGTGGTGTTTGTTTCAGCAACAGAAACCCAACTAAAACAAAATGAAATCAGCCCAAGGTAATTCTTTGGAGTAGCTGCAGCAAATCAACTATGTAAAGCTGTCTGGTAGATACTCAATATAGAGTAATTATTACAGACAGTCATTCTTTCTGTAAAAATCTAGATGTGGCAGTTTTAACTTATGCAATCTTAAGGACAGACAATATGTTTTATGTCTTTCATAAGATTTAATGTGTTCCCTCAAACGGTTGTTTTAAATGTATATGCACACCCACACAAAACTCAATGTCTGTTTCAGACACTGAGGAATAGCACTTCACCTACTGCAATAACCTAGTGGAAGGCTCAAAGCATTTGAAGAAAATAGAAAAGACCCTCCAGCTATAGCTTCGATTGTCTTTTCCCAGCACAGAAGAGTTCAATCAACAAAATATATTTAAGGCCTAGAATTCTTGATATCAGAGTAAGAGATTAGAATGGGAAAAACTTAATCAACTCTAACTTTTGTATATAAGATGCAGAATTAGTTTATTGGCTCTAAAGATGATATCCTCTGGCTATGTTGGCTGAGTCAAATTATCAATGGTATTTAATTATCTCTAATTAAATCTTCCTATCTTAAGGAAATAAAGTATGATTTCTTGGAGAGTCATATGTGTTTACATATAATTCTGAAAGCTGTTATCAGTACTGATAATTTAACTAATAAATTTAAGAAATGAAATCACATATAATATTGAAAAGAGATTTGATTTTAAAATCTCATGGAATTGTTCCACCTGTGGCAATTATATAATATTAACACATGAGTAATACAGGCAAGCATATAGTATATGCACCTACAGACCTGCACACATACACATATACTCACACAGACACGCACACAGACACCACACTCACAGACACATATGGACATACATACACAGTTGTATCAGTTATATTACTCAAATGAGTTATTCATCTTTGCTGGCAGCTATTATAAATTTATTTCCCAACTATCCAAATCTTTATCATTTGAGAGATTCTCATTCCTTTTAGGTAAAAAAGACAGTAACTTGATTTTTTTTTTCTATTTTGCTTATAACTAATCAGAGTTTTAGAGGTTTCTCCCCCCCCCCCCCAAGACAGTATTTCTTTGTAGCTTGTCCTGGAATTAGCTCTTGTAGACCAGGCTGGCCTCAAACTCACAGAGATCTACCTGCCTCTGACTCCTGAGTAGTGAGAATAAAGGCATGCACCACCACTTCCTGGCAGTAATCAGTTCTTTAGAGCATCTTTATAGCATTATTCTATTTACAACTTATATGTTTGTACATTATAGCACATGATATGGGAAACTAATGTGGAATTTCCCTCTGTGTACTGGGATTACCATTAATGAATAAAGAAACTGCTTTGGACCTATAGTAGGGCAGAAATTAGCTAGACAAGAAAAAGTAAACTGAATGATGTGAGAAGGAAGGCAGAGTCAGAGAGAAATCGTGTAGCCCCGCCTGAGACAGATACCAGTTGAAACTTTTCCTGGTAGGCCCCAGCCCTGTGGAGAGACACAGATTAATAGAAATGGGCTAAGTTAATATGTACGAGTTAACCAAAAAGAAGCTAGGGCTAATGGGCCAAGCAGTGATTTAATTAATACAGTTTCTGTGTGATTATTTGGGGGCTACTTGGCCGGGAACCAACAAGCGGCTCTCTCCTCCAACAGAAATCATATATGTCCATGTTCGGAAGGTATCAGTACCAGTTTCACAGAGCTTCAAATGTGGAGCTGAGGCTTCCCTATTCTGATTCTCAGGAGAAAAAAATGCACTCAGGGTCCATGGATGGTATTAACTCTTCAGGTGACCAGATGACTCCCTGTTTCTGAATGGCTAAGACTGGCAGGGTACTCCTGATCCTACTGGTCCTACTTTGGGTGTTGAGATGACAGCATCATGCCAGGCTCTAGAGACTACATCCGGTTTTAACTGTTTGCCATGTGGGAAATATCTTACTGCTGCTATAAGGTAATAGTGTGTTGCATAGACAGAGCAAGACATTGTAAATGGAGAGATCATGTGACCTTTGAGACTGTCTTCTTTTTTCAGGCCCACTGCAGGATTTCTTTCAATGACAAATGTGGTGTTTACAGTCCCCAGATACCACTTGTCAAATACTGAATTTTTGCCACTAAAATGTTTGTGTGTCAGTATATATGAAAGTATTCACGGCAGATGTAGACCCTGCTGCTTTGGAACTCTTATTCAATGAAATGGTTTTATCAGGAAAAAGGGCAGAATCAAAATAGAAGAAGAGTTTGATGAGTAAGAATAAGAAATTGAAAGGGATGATACGATGTCAATGAGCTATGGTGCAATTAAATATCAACCATGGCTGCCATCCCTGATACGTTCATTACGGAAGGTTATATCTCTGTAACTTTCCAAACTCCTGAAAACTTTCTTAACTATGTGGATTATTTGCATGGTAAAGCAAAGTGTGTGTTTGGCTCAGGTAACAGATTGATTTTAACCGACAAAACAAGATTCATACTTCTATAATTTTAAACCATCTACAAAAAGTTTATAGATTGGTGCAAAAAAATCAAAAACTGATTTAATTCCTTAACCACTATTCATTTTCCAAATGAGGCAATGGAATCTTTTAAAGATGCCAGGCAAAATAATAAATACCCACATGAACAATCAATTAAAACATTTAAAAACTTGCATAAGTGTGGTGATATTTTGTTTGATATCAAACAAATAAAGCTTGCCTGAAGGTCAGAGTGTGGAGCTAGCAAGTGTGGACTCAGGGCTTTTTACTATTAAGATGAATTAGAATTTGTGCTACTCAGGAAGTAGATATATAAAATATGCTAGGGAGCATAATAATGATATAGGAGATCCTAGGGCAGGAGGAATTGTGGGTACTCTAAGAGGTTCAGAATAAAGCTAACAGTGAATGGAGATAATGCTACCTTAAAAATACTGCCAAGTATAAAAGCAAACTAAAAACAAATTGACAAACAAGAACAAACTAAATCTATGATGTCTCCACTGCAGAGAATATCCAATGAGTCACAATAGCTTGGAGTCACCAGGAGTGTTTGCTGCTAAAATGACACAATCTCAGAGCAGTGGGTGCTGCCAAATCACCATTAGGGCAAATTAGAATAACAGATAGATTAAGAGAAAACGTAATCTTTGATATACAGAAACTCCACACAATCAATTTTCATTCAAAACCCTCCTAGTAGATGATAAAGCCAGGGTGAAATCTCACATGTTTGGTAGCTGGGTCTGTGACTTATTTTTTAATATTTGTAAAGGGCAATAAGTGATAAGTACTTGCTCTGTCATTTGACGAGATGGGTGACTGGTTAGTAGTGTTTTTATTCTGACCCGACGTGAACCTGCACAGCACTCACACTGCCTCTGGCATTTGACTGTGTGCAGATTGCATTTGGCTTTTCTTTTTTTTCCCCTTTCTCCAGAAATTGGTCACTGCCTGGGAAAAGCAGCAATTTGCAGGAAACTATGCTCCAAGCTTACTCATTTAAAAGTCTAAAGTGAACTGTTTACTTTTGCCCCAAATTCCATTTCCAAACTTTGCTTGAACATCTGATAATTTACTCAATGCTCAAGCCTAAAAATTTACACTGCCAAGCATTGTGTCTGTACCTCAGTCCTTTCACGAATATTAGAGAAACAATCTAAAATTTTCCAAAATTTAGATGTACTTCAAGTCAATTATGTCTGATACAAATATAAATATTTAGATATCTGAGATAATTTTAATTTATCATTACTGTTTTGAAAAGATACCTGAAATGTACCCAAATAAAACAAGTTTTTAGAGATTTGTTGGGATTATCACTGACCCAGGCTTGAAGCTACAACAGCGACCAGATGGGTATGCTCCTGGGTGGAGGAGTCAAACAAATGCAATTAATATGTGGTTTGATAAATTCTAGTACATGCTATGCATGGAACCAATATAGGAGACACAGTGAAAACACCATTCTTTAGATTAAAGATACTTACAGACTCTATTTGAAAGAAGTGATCCCTAAGAACTGAGCAGTAAGAAGACTTAAAACTTGGAGGTCATGCTTGGGAATTGAGTACAGGAGTGGGTGTTCTAATCAAAAGGGTGGGGAGAGGTCTATCCTGCAGAAGATAAAAAATAGAAGGAAACTTAGCAGAAAGAAAAATCCGAGTCTTCGTATAGCCAGAGCTTTCAAAAGAGATGGTTGGCAAGTAGTTCTGACAAGTCTGAGAGGAACTGGGTCAGAGCTTCAAGTTACACAGTTGACAGAGCTCCAGAGCAGGACATGCGGCTCAGTTTCTCAAAACCGTGTAGACAGCTTTGGCTTGTTAGGCAATTTTATGGGCAGTGTTGGTGTTGGTTTTCCTGGCTGTGTGGATCTGTTCTTTAAACAATAGCAGCAGAACCAGTGAGTGAAGAAAAGGTGATCGAAAAATGGCAGTATTGATGCTTATCTAAAGTATACCTGTTATTCCCAAATCTGTTGGTCCCCACAAAAGTCAACATAGGAGACCGAGTCCCATATGTAAATGCGAAGAGCCTTTATTTTAATCAACTTTGCAAACTCGGTCTCTCTGCATGTCTAACGTATTGGAATAACCGGAGAGCCCCAGCTCAATTAGAATTGGGTTTTTATAGTAGTAAAGATGGGGGTGAGGGGTCTCTCAGGTTCAGGACCCCTGATTGTCTGACATTTGTCTAGGGGTGTCCTGGTGAAGTGCTGGCAGGTGTTTCTATTTACAGTGCTTGGAATGCCAGGAATTTCCTTTGAATGGTCTGCTCTTGGGTGGGGCTCAGGTAATCTGGGCCTGCCAGGCATTGTCTCAGGGTAAATTATTGAGGTTCTAGACTCTATTTAAATTTATTGATGGCCAGAGTCTGAAGTGATAAAGGTTGGAGGAAGGAAAGAACTTCCTTTCTGCCCAGACTTAGATTATCATGGCTGGCCCTCACATGCCAAAGTTGCTTTTATTTTAATGGGATGAAGTCATGCTTTCTGCTAAATACAAGATATAACTAGTATGCTAATTCCTCAGTATTTTCTTAACACTAAAAGTTTATGGCAATGATGTTTTCTATAGAATATATCTGTTGGTTGACTGGCTGCGATCTTCATAAGAAATTCATTCTTACAGCCGTGAAATGCTGAGTTCTAGTTATATTTCCCCAGATATTTCTAGCAGCATGTGAAACATGTCAAGTGTTTGACTCTGTTTACAGTCAATAGCTTCACACTATTCATTACCAAATCACATTAAAAAAATGCCTCTATGTCATGAAGACACAGAAGGAAAGGAAATCATCATGTCATCATATAAGGAATACAGGGCATTGAATGTACCCAGTTCAGTGTCTGTCTTGACTTAACTACTGCACTATTAAAATGGCACATGTTAAAGTACTGTGCACAAAGTGCCGGTAGTCTCAATTTAAAAAAAATTATTCAAAGTAATCGCACTGATTTCTAAATAAATTTCATGTGTCCTGCTATAAAATGATTGACAGGGACTGCAGGAAACCTTCTCTGTATTTATATTAAATCTGAATAATTCAACCGGATATATGATGCTTCCAAAAATAACACCAGGAAAAAAAAACAATATAACCTCAAAAAATGTCACACTATGTACCAATATCAATTTTAAATGTGTCATAAACTAAACATAAAAGCTAAATTTATAAAATTCTAGAGGAAAACAGGAGAAGAATTTTATGACCGTGGAATAGGCAAAGATTCCTTAGGCAGAGCAAAAGAATTCACTAACCTTAAAAGAAAAGAAAAAGATAAATGTGGCATCATAAAAATTAAAATATAACCTTCAACAGAGGCTAGGAGAAATATATTAGACAGGAAATTTGTATCTACAATGTAAAGATATCTTACTATGTATCAATAAGCAGCAATAATCTGATTAAAATAACAAAACCTTAATGCAGCAGTAGCAAGTGATCAATGAGATCCTAGAAGAGGCTCAATGCTAGGGAAAATGAAAATTCCCCACTAAGGAAATGTGAATGAGAATCTGGAGTGATCAAAAGTAAAACAATGCAAAACCTGACAAGACAGGAGAATATTCAGAATTCTCACACTTTGCTGCAGAGAATATAAAAGATTATCATTTTGGAAAAACTGCAATTAAGTTGAACATGGCTTATGCCATCATCCAATTCTTTACACTTAATGTAAGATAAGTTGATGTGGGATTTTCCTCTGTATGCTGTGATAGAAAACTACTTTGGACCTATTTGGGCAGAAGAACTGAGGTGTGGAAAGCTAGGCTGAATGCTGAGAGAAAAAAGGTCAGAGTCAGAGACTATCTTTTGCCTCTTTTTTTTTTCCTTTTCTTACTTCTTCATATCATACTTTCTTTCTTTTCTGTGGTTGACTGAGTGGCACCCCTGAGGTCCTCTTCTCCTTGTTCTCCTGCTCCTTCTTCTTCTCTCCTCCCAGATTTCCCCTTCTATTTCTAGTTCCATCTATCATTTCTCCTGCCTCACTATTGGTGTGTGAGCTCTTCATTAGACCATTTTGAGTTTTAGATAGGCAAAGAATCACAGCTTTACAGAGTTTAACAAATGTAGCATTAAAAAAAAAAAGTCACACAGCTTAAAGTAATACCCCCCAACAGTAATATATGTAAATACATTTAGGTAACTAAAACTATGCTGACCTATGAGATCCTGAAGGTTATCATAAGGACAGGGATGTTAGCATACCTACACACCCACACACAGGAGACTGAGGGAGGTTGTCCAAGGTTTTCAGTCAGACTAACCTATGAAGTTTTACTCCCATCTCAAAAACAACAACTCCCACAAACAGGACATGTTTGTGTTCTTGTTCTTTATACATTTGTGTGTGTGTGTATGTATGTATGTGTATGTATATATTACATATACATTACAAGTTATGAAAAATTACTTTTATTCATGATAAAAATATTCCATATACTTAGGATATCAAGAGAAAATAGGAGTTTCTTGTAACTTCCTATTTTGAAATGGAATATGAAAAGATTGTGGGACATAATAAGAAGAAATAAATCAATAATGTGTGTGGGAATCAGAAAGTAACACCTTAAGTTCTGTTAATTTGCATTTGTGGCTAGTTCACTGGCTATTCATCTTTTTCCCTTGACCGGTAGCCTGATTTTCTTGAGTACAGTCTCTTCAACTGATGTTATCTTTCAGAAAGCTCTAAACCTGCTAAGATGATAATTTAATTTCAACAAATATCAGAGTTTTTAGAAATAATGTCAACACCCAAATATGCATGAGCAAATATACAATTATATAATTTAGCTGCTTAAGAGCACAAAGAGTTTAATCAACCACTTAGATATTCCCCATCGTATTAAGGATTTACTATGGCTTGCATATGGGTCGTCCATCCAGAGTCATGTGACTTGAATACAAATGATGGATTTAAAAGTCATGAAAGTATTTACCTTCTATACAATAGTGCAATCATTTATTTATTTAGCTGGAGGCAGAACATGCATGCTGCTGTGCAGGGGTGTAGGAATGAGGATAGTTTTTAAGACTCCATTTTTTTGTTGTTCCACCATTGGATTCTGAGGATCGAATGCAGACTACAAGGCCTAGCAGCTAGCACTGCTATCTTTTCATACCATAAAGTGGTGGTAGCCCTAAGGGCATGCTTTTCCAAAGCAGCTGAGACATTGCCAGTTTCAACAGAACAGGAAGTCCAAAAAAAAAAAAAATGCTGTCCTTCTAGCTTCATTTCCATACACAGGTTGTTTCCCTCATACACCTTTCTGTCATGATGCCATCCTTTAAGATACTGAAGCAGTGAAGTTGCCTTGGTTTAAACCTTCACCTTCCAAAATGGTGCAACCTCTTTTTGCTATGAAGTAGCCATCTTTAGATAGTTCATTATAGCTATGAGCAACAGGTTAGTACATAAATACTGAAGTAAACATGCATACACACACACATATGTGCAAACAGGGTTTATCTTATATTATTCTTTCTCAGTGTGATTAACAGTAATGTATTAAGGGCCAAAACAAGAGCAACTGTCAATAAACACAATACACTCACACACACACACACACACACACACACACACACATGCATAGGTGCAAAAATTGTTAAAATGGAGTAACCCTCTGATAGAGATACAATGCATCTATAAGAAAATAGATACCAGAAGCTAAAGAATGAATTTACCCATGCCAGTTATTAATTTCTCATTCTGTAGTTTTTTTGGACACACTTTTATAAAACATTCTTCTGGAGTTTTTCATAGATCCTCCAACATTACAGGCTATAGCAATTGCTCTTGGTTACCATCCAGAATCTATTGCTGAACAATATACATACTTGAGTCAGAACATAGCAGCATCAAGCTAGTATGTATAAGGAAGATTTATTTCTATAGAACAGCTTTGCATAATTTATTCAATAAGACAAAATTAATAATTGACCTTACCTATCTATGAACTCTTCCAATTACAGTAATAACTGGATTGGAAAGAGTTGCCCACCGGTACAATAGTCACTCTAACATCTGGGTAGTAACCAACCACTTTCTGATTAGATAAAAGTTCTACTCTACAGGATGAAACACTTCTAGCACCATAATTGTGCTAAGAACTGATGGTTAGACAAGTCATAGGCCATAGGTGTAATCTACTAGTATTATGTTACTAAATATACATGGTATTAAACTGACTCCTGATGACTTATTGTTCTAGCTATAAATCAATATATCTCTCTCTTCACATGCAAGAGATTCTAAATGCAGAATTTTGTGATGATCATAGTGACTCACAACTGATCAAAGTGAAAAAAATAAGAGTAAATTCTGAGGTCCCAAAGGAACATATACACTGTACACCCCTCCCATGTCTAAGGGTTCAATGTAAAAGAGAAGACAGAGAAAGCATAAGATCCCAAAGCAGTAGATAGCTGCAAGGAAACATCTCTAGACTCAGCAGGGCAACTGCATACATGAACACACAGTAACTGTGATAGAATGTACAAAATCTGTGTAAACCCAAGCCGGATCAAATAACAGCAAGGAAATGGAATTATTCACATAATCCTACACAAATACATGAAGCTATTGGTAGTTGTTAGATACTGGGAAAGGGAAGGAGCTATTTCCTCTTCAATGTAGCTCATGCTAAGCTAACTACTCTCTAGTAGACAACCACAACATTCAGTAATATTTGGACAGCATGAATTTGTCTTAAAATATTTAAAAACAACAAAAAAAAATGTGGATTGGCAGGAAATTGGGTAAATTAGAGATGAGTTGGATGAAAGAGGTAAATATCAACAAAACAGGTTGCATAGAGTTCTAAAATAATTAATAAAACTAATTGAAAAGAGAAAAAAATTAAAATGAGTTACACTGAAAACAAAACAGTAGTCTTCCATATTTAGCTGTGAAAGGCATATAACACAGGGAAGCTACGGGTGGA
>NW_004949099.1:18699723-18714411 GCF_000317375.1 Microtus ochrogaster | reverse complement strand
TACATGGTCTTAAAAAGTATTTTCTTCTCGACTTTAATATTTCTTCTCAAAGTCTGTAGTTTCCAATAAATCCTCTCTTTGTTTATACCATAAGGATTTATTTAATTCTATGTTGAATTGGCTGGAAGGATCAATAGGTCCAGCCCTGCATATGTATTCCTATAGAAAACCAGCTTTTCACCATTTATGCTTTATAGATTTGAGGAGCAGGGATTATATTTGTAAAAGAACAGCAGAGAGAAAAAGGATATTTTTTATAGAGAAACTGAAAAGTGGCCATCTTATTAACACCAGGGTTGTCTGTTTGGCAGAAATCATTCATTAACAACCCAAATGCTAAATTCAGTTCAGATTTCCATTATAGTCCGCCAAAATCATTTTTGTTAAATTATGAATTAGAGAGAGTTGACTGTTCAAATACCAAATGACCAGTACTTGAACTGAAGAAAACAACATGAAGTAAATGGTCTTGGGAAATAAAATCCTATTCATTTTTGGTGCAATTATCTAAGCCATTTTGGCTACCTGTGTACCAGACATTGCCTCAGCAGAGGGGAGCAAAGGCAAAGTAAAGAAAAAGAATGAAGTACATTATTAAGCACCTTGAATCAGATGATTGTGAAACTTCATCATCCAAGGTCTTTTATTTTTCCATGTATAAAACTGGTTTAAAAGAGAATAAAGTCCTTCTTGTTTTGCATCTGAGGCTATTTTTCCCTTGGGTTTACTATTCAATTTCTTGACTAGGCACCCTTATTCTCCAGTGGAACCTGTATTGAATAAATGTGAGTTCTCATGAGGAGTTTTTATGAGCACATTTTAAAACCTTTAGTTAACTTGAAGAAGTCATCTTATTTGAATGTAAATTGAAAAACCTCCATTTTTCTTGTTTGTTAAAAGCCTCCCATTTCATTAATCATAGAAGTCACATGTCAGTCATTTAATACCCCACCTACACACCTGCCTTTTAATGTCTGCTCAGTACAGAGCTAATATTTAATCAGCACTCTGTGCTTGAGGTGGTATTAGGTATATAGCTGTGCTAAGTATGGATAGTATCATTTTATCCTCCTGAAAACTTGAGGTAGATGTGGTTGAAACGGATTTCTTCAACAGTAGAGCCTATGAAGCTCTTTTGTTGTTTTGAGAAGAGAACATGAGAAACAAAAGTGAGGGAGTGAGAACATTGAGCTAGGGAGATAGCAAATTCACTTAAGTCTACAGGATGCATGGATGATCACAGCACAGGTAACTGAGACTCAGTCACTCTTCTGACTCTGAGGAGCTACAGAGAACACATATAAAAATTTCCCTACAAAGGAATAAAGAGTCGTATATTCATCAACATTTTCTATGATTTCATTAATCAGTGACAATTCTGAGGACACTGGAATCTCAGGTCAGAATTTCAGTTTTACTTAGGAATGCAATAACACATTGTGGAGGATCCAGGGACAATGAAGCAGAGAGCAACACTTGAAAGAAGGCATATAGCCTCAGTATTATATGTAGGTGAACCTGGAGGCTAATCACATAAATATAGGTAAGTCTCTGATACTACACTTTTATGTTTCTAATTTTCTGAAGCAAATTAATATGTAAATTTAATCAAGGTCAAATAGCAAATGCATCATATCATACAACTGATGTGTAACTGAGAAGTAAAACTTCCGATCCTGAGCCTTTTTAGCATCTTAGTAGAGTCTTCCTTTGTTTTATTGCATATGATCAGCAGCTTGAATAGGACACGTTTTAATCTGGGATCTGATCTCCTTATCAGTGCTGTGTTTTTCTGTTTGTCCAGTACACTCAAATGCCAACCCAAATCTTGTCACAATCTTTCATTTTTATTTTAAAATGTACTTGTATTTCTATTAAAGTAAGATAGTCATGTATTTGGAGATCACAATAATGCTCAAAGTCTCAACATAACAAGGACCATACCATTCTTCCCATTTGCCTACTTTCTAAAAGTGTCCATGCTTCATTTTCCAATTTTTCTCACTGACACCCAATTTTATAACTATAAATAATATTCACATCGCAATAATATCTTGACACATAATATTTAGAAAATCACATCAGTACCCAGTCCTGATGGGTAAAACTTACTTCTGTCATTCATATATTTTATATATTATTTTAAGTTTATAAGTGTTTCCTTGATTATAACCAGCCATATGTTGTCTCTGAAGATCTTGAATAGCTTTTCTTATTTTCAAGAGTTAGCTATTTGTCCATATTTTCAACTTACTTGTTATGGTCACATTTATAGATGTACTTTATTTATTTAGCCAAAAGTAATGCCTTTGGTTCTGAGAACATCCTCAAATGTGAAAATACCCCTACCACACTAGCACACTCATATGTCTATGTTCAGATCTTTGCTTCCTTTACTGTTAAGTCTGATTCTTCTCCTTACAGAGAAATTGTTAAACACACACACACACACACACACACACACACACACACACACACACACACGTCTTAGTTATGGTTTCTAGTGCTGTGAAAAGATACCATGACCACAGAAAATCTTATAAAAGAAATATTTCATAGGGGCTGGCTTATAGTTCAGAAGCTTAGTTCATTATTACCATGGTGGAAAACATGGCAGCATGCTGCTGCCTGAGAGGTGGCTGAGAGTTCCACATCTTGATCTGAAGGTAGCAGAAGGAAACTGGAACATACTGACAGTACTTGAGCTTCTGAGACCTCAAAGCTCTGTCCCCCACCCCAGTGACAAACTTCCTCCAACAAAGCCACTCCTACTCAAACAAGGCTGTACTTCTTCATAGTGCCACTCCCTATGGCAGTCAACCACATGAATCTGTGGGGGCCGTGCATAGTCAAACCAAAACAACTGTGTTAATATTAAATTGGTTTAAACTTTTGACTCTTTCAAGTTTGTTTAGAAGGATCAGAAAAGTGTTTTATACCTTGATACCCATACTATTTTTTCTTCTGTCTTAATACTAGTAGGATGGAACACTCCCAATTACGCTTCTCCCCTGCAGTGGCTGTGAGGGCAGGACCTTAAGTGACTCACACGTAAAGTTGCAGTTTAGAGGTTCATCTTCCCTCCGACTGTTTTCTGATACACAGATCTAGCTCTGATTTCTATGAAGGAGTCTGCAATGCAAAACACTTATTGGATACTTTTTTCCTTTTCTTTCCTGTGACATTTGTTTTCTCTATGTTTTATAAAATATGGAGCTTTACATACTGGTTTTGGTTCTCCTTATTATTGGTGAGTCATTTGATAGAGGACACAGGAAAAAAAAAAAACATGCCCTTATCAAACATACTGAGATAAAATACCATTCTTGCTAAATCTTTTTTTTTTTTTTAAATCATGATCAATGCTTGTCTTTTACTGCTTGGAAACAACCACTTATATCCCTATTATATACTTTATTAATATTATACTTCATAGACTTATTAACTGTAGCTTTGCTCTTTATCTTAGAAAAAAGACTTTCTGTGCTGCACAGGTTACTCTAAAATGCAGAGAATCTAGTAATCATCCTGCTTTGTCTAATGAGGAAGCTGAGACTACAGGTACATTTTACCATGCCAGGCTTCTGTGTTCTTACTGAACTGTGCTTGGCTCCCTGAGGCAGAAAACCATGTGTTAAGTTTCTGTGCATATAATTTCACATAGCACCTAACCAATAAAAAGTGGAAAATGGCTGAATGGAGTTGTTAATGAAGAAAGGCCGAGGTCATGTCTGTACTTCAATACATGTCTCTCTATGTTCCTGCGGCAGAAACAACACACCATATATCCAAAGTCTCTTGCATAGGATAAATAAAACGAGCTAATGATGACCTGAATGACAGCTATAGAATCACTAATTGGATGTTTTTAATGTTTTAAGTTATTGAGAAGATTATATATGTTGCTGTGGTACTATGTGATGTTTATATTTTATTCAACAGTCAAACTGTGTTCTCTAATATCACTTCCTTTTGGTTAAAACTTTACAATCATTTCCTGCAGTGTGATGCATGTACAGATATTTTATGTATGTGTATAATATAATATTGTTATTGCCTGCAATCATTCCGTTGTGCAAAAAAACAGTAGCACTTGATTACCTTGTATAACAGTGACAATAGTTAGCCCTCTCCCCATCTTTCCCTTCAGATTGTTCTTTTCAGAGTCTAGCAATCTCCATTATCCTGTGAGCTGAGATGAGCTCAACTTGTTCAGTTTCCATGTGTTGGAGATCATAAAGTACTTGTCTCTCTGCATTTGACTCATCTCACTTAAAAATATTTCTATTGCTATCTATAATGTTGCATTTTAACTGGCTATTTAAAAATCATTTGTTTGTTATATTCCAGTCTGTCTAATATATGTGCATCTTTTATACACTCATGTATGAGTCCATGGCCACTTAGGCTGTTTGCTTTCCTTGGCTATCTTTACTTCAGATATCTATTTCCTGACAATGTCTTTAATTCTTCAGATATTGTTTACCTCTTTATATTTTGAATTTTGTAAGAAACGAGATAGGATTGTTTTAGATGTATAACCTTACTAAAGTGATGGAGACAGAGCTTAGATAGTCATAGCCTGGTAAGTAGGAAAGAGAATTTCAGTCACAGGGGTATGATGCCACTATATAAAATTATCCATGAGTTGCAAAATGAAACTTGTTATAGTTTGCAACTAAACAAGGATTGCCTTTTAATAACATAATGCTGTCCATGGTCACTTAGAAGACCCAAGATAGTTTCCACAGCAATTTACCAATGTGGATCATTTCTCCAGTGCAATACAGAGTCAATCATCTCACAGAGATTTGCTGAGTTTCAATACTACCTAAGTAAGTGTTTGCAGTTACAGCTTAATTTAATAGTTCATTATTGGGGATGTTTTCTATCTTTCTTCAGAAATCAAACCCTTTTCCTAGAATATACAATAAATTTGCTCACATATTGAGCAATCTATTTTATTGTATTAATTATTCCCAGGTTCACATTTTTCATATGATAATTTCATATTTACTTATCTCCTAAACCAATAATTAGACCATAAACTGAATAAGTCATGATTCTAGAAAAGAATATTCATATGGCTCTCATTTATTCAACAGAATGATATACAAGTTCAGCAGTTTTTCAGGAAGATAAAGCTAATTTGAATATCAATATTTGTAAATGAATGTGGTTACTAGTTAATCCAGTGTATTTTTTTCTCTAAAAGTCCCTGGCCTCTTTAAGCATTAAAGATATTGCATAACTTCACAGTATCTTTCTTTTCCAATGCTTCTTCTTCTACTTACTCTAAGTATGTATGTATATTTTGGATAAAAAGTCTCACATTGCCTAGGCTGGTCTTCAACTCACTATATGAGCGAGGCTGACGTTGGAATTCTGATCGTGCCTACTTCTGACAGTCATGTGTTGGATTTAGAACTCTGAAATGATTTTCAGTGAGGATTTCTTGTTTCTCTGCATTTGTTTATTTCAGCTAACGAAAATGTCCTCCAGACCTGTCTATGTTGGTAGATTATCTGTGCAATAGAATCCCCTGTCCCATCCTTCAGTGTTAGGGTCTTTGAATATGTAAGTATCCAGTCCCTTTCACATTTAGCTCACACAAATTAATTATTCCATTATAAACCTAAAAGTCTATATTCCCCATCATGTTGTGGTCACTTTGGGAAAGAATTCTCTAAATACCACAATGGTTGATAATTTCTGATGAGCTGATTCTTAAAGACCAAAGAAAGTTTTTCTTGGGAGGCACCAAATGATGAAACTTAGAGGTTTCTAAGTTTTTCTCTTGAACTCAGTGTCAAATTAAACATTTTGAATGGCATCCCCAAACCAAAATACATATGTAACAGTTCTATATATTAAGTAGTTCATTCAAACATATTATCTTCTAAAAACTTAGATGTTTCAAACACAAGTATTGTTTATATAGTATATTTTATACACATGCATTATATAAATTTATAAAATACCATCTATATTTTATTAATATGGAATAACTTTTAAAATTCTTAACTGTCTGTATTCCTATCAAGTAGGTTTTTTTTCTTGGCATAAAGCAGCTTATCAACGCTTATCAACACTTGGAAAGTGTTTTCTTAGTATCATGTCCTGTTCACTGGGTTTTGTGCATTGGCTATCACTACATTAAATTGTTTTGTGTTTTTTAATCATAGTATCTGCTGGAAGTCTGGCTTCGAAATAGACAGGATATCAAAAAGGATGTGGTTAAAGGTGACGCTGAAATGAAACCACTTAATAACAGAAGTTCCTGTAGCAGATGACAGATGCTGCCTATCTCTGCTGTGCTGGGACATTTAATTATATCCTGCTGTGACTCTTACCACTGGGGCAGTATTGAAGTTCATTGGCAGTCAGTTTTGGAATGGAGACAGCTGTGGTCCAACATGTTGACTCTGGTAAGTGACCTGTATACTCTGGCTCTCCTTCCTATCTGATGACTGTTTGACTTTGTGCACTGTTTTCCTCTGGATCTTACTATATTTATGTGTAACCCCTCTCTTATCTTTCATAGAAAATATATTTTTATTATACAATATATTCTGATTATGGTTTCCTCTCTACCAGCTCCTCTCAGATCATATCCACTCCCCAACTCATACAAATCTATACCCTTTATTTATCTCTTGCTAGAAAACAAATAGGAATCTTAATAATTAATGATGATAATAATAACCAAACAAACAGAAGAAAAGGAGCCATATCTATTAGTTCATGCATCTCCTAGGGACCTGATAATAACTGTATATGTTAACCTATGCCAAATATTTAGGAATATGTATACAGTTATATAAAGTGACATGTATATTTACTTACTTATTTTGTTTTCTGTATCTGAGTGTTTTGCTGCATGTATGTTTTTGCTACATAACCATGCCTGGTTCCTGTGGAGGTCAGAAGATTGAATTGGAGTTAACTAACATTGTGAACTAAAATACAATTGCCAACAACTGAATTCAGATGCTCAGTCAGAACAAGTGCTCTTTATCAATGGGACATTTCTCCAGTATCTTGTTAATATTAACTTAATCTCTCCATCATGCTAGGGATGAGCAAGATATAAGATAAGCCTACAATATTTTATCAGAGGTAAACAGTGCCTCTATAGCATGTATATCAGTTTATTATTTATAGTCTTAGCAATATTGCTAATTGAAAGTGACTGAACACTTTCCACAGTCAAGCAGTGTGCCTCTCTGAATAAGGAACTGAAAATCCTACAGCAAATCCCCTACAAGAAACTGAAACGAGATGGCCAGTTCTGGGTACCTTAAGATATCCAGGTTAATTCCAGACTACAGAGCACATGACATAAAATCAAGACTAGGTCAGCCTAAGTGAATTTAAATCACAAAGCAATTGCCATTCCTGTCTATTCAGGTAGCCTCCTGTGTCATTGTCGAACCTATCCATCACTTTACTGATGCAGAGCAGAAGATGAAAAAAAATTTTCAGAACTTCAGAATAGTCAGCAGAAAGCTTAATGAACACATGAAAAAGACACTATTTTTGAAGTTTTCACCTAAACATAAATTTCTATTTTCTGAAATTTGAAAGTGACTATTTTTAAGTTATTCAAAGGGTAGGATACATACATAGGCCACCATCCAAGGGACAAGAGATGATATTGATTTCTTCCAGCAACTCATACCTCCCTACACATTTATGAGCTCCTAAATCAAGAAGCAATTTTTGCTTTGTGACAATGATGGAGAAAGTGTCTACTTTTTCCATGATAGCACATCTACTTTATGTGACTTCCTTAATGGAAAACAGAAGGAAGACACAGGTTCTTCTGTTATTGCATGCAGGTGGACATTTTTACAAAGTTAATCTTTAATAGGAGCGGATATTTACATATCTTAAATCAAAAAAGTAATTCTGTTTTTCTGACATTATTACTTAAAAAAAGGGCTCTTCATGTTCTTTATGTAAGACTTGCTTACGGGGAAAAAAAGAACCCTTTTCTTGAAGATCTGTCATGTGATATATACCAGTGCAGGTGCCATTATCAAGCATACAGTAGAAATTGATAAATTAATCATCCAATATCAGATTATGATTTTAAAACATCATCTTTGGACCAAGTAAAACTTATCTACTAGAGATGGAATATCTATTAAGACCTGTGTGGACAACTTATTATATTATTTAAGGGATTAGACATTATAATAAATAGTTGAACAGAGTAAGCCACTGGAAAGTTTGTTAATATTGCAATCATCACCAGTTGACATTGCTGTATAATCACATAGAATACATGAATTTATTAATAAATATGTACTCATGGGGTTGAGGATATAGCATAATGAGTGGGAGTGCTCATTCTGAGAGCATGAAGAACTGTTCTTATTTCTAACACCTATGTATAAAGCCACATATGCTTGCATATCCATGGAACCCCAGCTCTTCAGGACAAAGGCAGGTAGATTCTTACAGCTTCATATCCAGCCAGCCTAGCAGAAATAGCTAAGTCATAGTTTAGTGAGAGAACCTGCCTAAAGGCAAATAGACTGAGCAGAGCAATAGGGGGAGATGCTCAGGGCCTAAACATTTTTGTTATCTATTTAGCTATCGTACAAGCAACATTAAAATTGATAAATATAGATTAATAAAAATAATTTCCAGCCATATTAACATCTATTTTCATATATGTTCAGAAGAAATATTATAAAGCAAGTTATGTTCTAAATAAGATTACATGCAGATACAGACTAAAATAAGAATATCCTTTTTAAATATCAGCAACATAGAAAACCTAGTGGCTTTACTGAGAATTAAATCCTTTTGCCCTAAGGTGAACTTACTTTCAAACTGGAATTAGAAAGATAATATCTCACTTCCATTAGATTTTGGACGGTTTAAAATTATCCCTTAGACACTTTAATAAATGTACAATTGCATTTGTTTCTTTCTATTCTTTTTTGTAAGTTTTATATATAATAAGGTTAATAATAAAAGATAAGGGACCGTCTTCAGAATAGTATATTATTTTATTTCAAAATGTTGCAGGCCTTTTTAAAAAAGTGATCTTGTTGCTCTGAGAGTGAGTGGGGAAGCCAGAGTCAATGAGACTGGCTTTGGAAATGCATGGGAGTTCCTGCTGTTTTCTTGGCAAGTATCTGTTTCACTAGAAATTCAGACTTTCAGTGTCAATTAGATGAAAATCGAATATCTGACTTACTGGAGTTTCTCATATAAATGGTCTTTTACACTTAAATTCTGAGGTTTAATTTGTATGCCCAAAATACATTTAAAAAATTCTAATAAAGTAAGAAATTAATTCCAGCCTGCAGAAATATCTGAGCAGGTGAGAATACTTGTTGGCGAGTCATAAAACCCTGAGCTCACATTCCCAGGGCCCATATAAAAGCAGGATGTCCCCTCAGACACAGGCCACCTATCACTGTGGTGCATGAGACAAGAAGACTGATGGGGATTACTGGCCAGCCAGCCTAGGTGGTATTTCAAGGGGAGGGTGTAGTGAGAGTCCCTGTCTCAAAGAAATAGCATTGGATGGGATAATAAAGGAAACAGATGTTTTCCTATGGTCTCTGCTTGGACCCATATGCTTATCCCCATACACATGTACATACAGACTGCACACACATAAAGCACATTTCCAAAACATATGCAAAAAAGGATAAGAAATTCAAAATTGTCAATATAACTACTCCATTATGTAGGGTTGGAAATAATAAACATATTTCATTAAGGCCCCCTGATAATAGACATTATTACACTTAAATATGTTTGGTGCTGTTTTAAAGTTGAAATATTCTGTTTTTTTTTTTCTTTATTTTGAAAAAAAAAAAAGCTGTGTAAGGAACAAGCCAAGGAAAGCTTTCATAAATTTAAATCTTATGATATCTCACGATATTTAGTCATTATTTCTTTTAAGCATTTCAGAAGTTTAAAAATTAGAGAATGTCTATATAATTTTCAAGTTGTAATAGTTATGTTCCTTGACATGCTAACAAAATACCTGATTAATGCAAATGAAGGAAGACAGAATTTATTGTGTTTCACTGTCTGAGTGCATAATCTGCCATGGTGGGGAAGAAAGCATGGCGGTGGGAATGCACAGAAGTTGGTCATATGGTATCTAAATTGAAGAGACAGAGAGAAGCACTGTCCACATAGGGTTTGTTTCCCTCTTTGTATTCTGTCCTTTTTTTTTTTTTTTTTTTTTTTTTTTTGAGACAGGTTTTCTCTGTAGCTTTGGAGCCTGACCTGGAACTAGTTCTTGCAGACCAGCTTGACCATGAACTCACAGAAATCCACTGGCCACTGCCTCCCTAGTGTGGGCATTAAAGGCCTGAGCCATCACCACCGGGCCAGGGCACTTACTTTTAACAAAATTCTTCACTGCTCAGGTATAGACACATCCAACATTGTGTTTCCTTGATAATTCTAAATCCCATAAAATCATCAATGAAAATTAACCACCACACGGATTATATCTTGAAGTCCAAAATTTGTTATTTAATTCAGAATTAACACTGCAGACTTCTAGACAAGTGAAATCTACATAGGCTCATCCAGCTCTTAAATAGAAGTGCTTTTACACCAAACATGTACAAACAGTACCAGTTACAATTTTAAATTTAACTCAGTGATATTAATAAAATGGTTGATAAATATGTATTTATTCTACAGTTATTCAGTGTTACTCTAAGAAGCTTTTTCCATCTCAAATCAGTTCACAAATTATTAGATAAAAATTTTAAAAAATGTGTATTCTAATAGATATTTATTACCAGAGTAATTTTTGTATAAAAATGTACAGACATGCTGAATATTAGCAATAATTATACTTATTAAAACCGAATACTATATGCCTAAGCTCTTCAGATATTAGGAGAAGGACAACCTACACCTCTAAACCTACACCTCTAAATAATTGTATGTGACTCAATTTTGACTCTTTTGACCTAGATTTTATCTAATTTCTGTCAGCAGACTCTGCAACTCAATTCATTGCAAAGCCAACTCATGTGATTCTTTTCTGGCTCGGCCCCAGCTCTGATAGATGTCTGTCTTTGGGGCCACCGCTCTAAAATAATGCTAATTACACACATTAGCTCCTAGCATGCAAGTCACAAAGTAGCAGCACAAACATCTTCAGAAATTAACCGGCACATCTCGAGCCTGGTTAAATATTCTTAAACTGCTCACTTTCATCACCCTGGAAGCATTAAACTTCTGGGCCAATTTTGTGTTGATCTTTTGCAGTCTAAAATATGATTAATGACACATTTAAAGATCAATTTAATTTTAAGCAGGGAACGTTGTCTTAGTGCCTTTTCACAATGCACAAAATAAAAAGTGGCAATTTTGACATTGGCAAAATGACAGCTGAAAATTAGTGTTCTCCAGTTTGCTGAGTCAATACGCTGTCATGTCACAAGCCATATGGAGTCAAATTAATTTAAAATTTAGTTCTCCAATGAATAGCAGAGCTTTTAGGGAAATGGGCACTCCACAGTTCTAAATGTAAGCAATAGCACCTATTATGTAAGTCTCTCTCTGTCTTCTCTGTGGTAGGATTCTGTTTTTCAATGTGTTCTACTGAGTTTTTCTATTAACTAGTACTGCTATTGGAGTCCATTTTATATTAAATACATTGGACTACATGGTGTTCAGATTAAACTTCCTCTGTGATTTCTAAAAATACTTCTGATTTTTTAGAGGGAGATCACCATTTGGGAGTTATTATTTTTCTTTAAACTAAAATTTAGGGAAACATCCAGTCCAAGAGACAGGCTGTGGTCTCAGAAATGTCTGCAAATTTACTTGCTGATCAAACTTCTAAAATATAGAGACAGTTATTTCCTGCAGGAAGTATAGCTATGGCTGTAAGATTTATTTAAAACCCCACAGCACTAGTGAGAGGTGGAAACGAGTGTGACATCCTAGGGAAAAAAAGTGAGAAAATGAGGTTGTGCCCTAGAAGATAATCTTAAGAACCCGGCCATTCATTTCCCTTTCTCTTTGTTTCCAAGACACCACAAAGTGAGCAGCTCACTGAGCTACATGACTCTGGCATATCAGGATATGCTACCTAACCACAGACTTAAAGTGGATGGGCCCAATTAATCAAGAGCTAAACTCCTAAAACCAGGAGTTCATCTAAATTTGCCTCTTTATGGGATATTTATCTTGGAATCCTTAAAAAAAATATTAACAGAAAGCTGAATGATATAATAGTTTAAGATGACTAATAAATGTCATTATTCAAAGCTATAAGAAAAACATATTTTTATGGCTTATTTTTAAAAGTTTTTCTTTAAAGCAAAATGTGCCAAAAAAGCTGGGAATGTATTTGGGTGTAAATCAAATAAAAAATTCATTCCTAAAACTCTCTGTTTGAAGTTAAGCATCTGATTGCATTATTTTATTCTGAATTAAAATAGCATCATATATAAAGCCAAAGTGTTATAGTAACTTAAAGTAAAATAAAATAAATACATATCCTCTCTTGCTCTGAAGATCTGGGCCCCAAACTATACATTTCACATTTTAAGGAATATTCAGAGAGGAAAAGTTCACATAATTAAACAGATTTGATTTTTCTCTAGTGTATAAATTATTTCTTAATCTAAAGTCATTTACACTTATTATCTATATCAGTGGGTCTCAACCTTCTTAATGTGACCCTCTAATACAGTTCTTCATATTGTGGTGACCCCAACAGTAACATTATTTTCACTGATACTTCAAAACTATAATTTTGTTACCGTTATAAATTGTAATGTAATTATTTGTGTTTTTATATGGTCTTAGGGAACTTTTCTGAAAGTGTCCTTCAACCACTAAAGTGGTTGAGACCCGCAGGTCCAGAACCACTGATATATATTTACTCCTAATTTTTTGTGTCATAGTAAATTCCTGAAAACTCAACAATACACACATACGCACACACACACACACACAGAGAGAGAGAGAGAGAGAGAGAGAGAGAGAGAGAGAGAGAGAGAGAAAGAAATATTTCTTTTTTGGTGGGGTGGGGGGTTTTCTGTGTAGCCCTGGCTTTCCTGGAACTAGCTCTTGTAGACCAGGCTGGCCTCGAACTCACAGAGATCTGCCTACCTCTGCCTCCCCAGTGCTGTGATTAAAGACATGTGCCACCACTGCCTGGCAAAAGAAATATTTCTAAAATGTGATTAGGAGTGACAGTAAAAACTTAACTTGGTTTATTATTTTATTATAAAGTAGATCATATGTTGGTCAAATCAGAGACATAAATTTAAGTTCAACATTAGCTATCATTTCAGCCTGTTAATTTTACATACACTGATTTAGATGACACCGTAATAGCATAGTTGGAGTGAACACAGACATATTTAAAATTATGTTTTGCTACTATATTGGAAATCTCATTCATTAATTGAGCATATATTGAGCATCCACTACAGGTCCCACACTGTACCATATGATAGAGTTTAAAAGATTAAACATAGGAAATACATTTAGTAAATGTGAGACTTATTAATATATAATTTTATCACTTAGTGGACATGGTAGATCAACATTTTACTGATATTTTATAAGAGGACAAGCAATACTTGTCTATCACTTGCAGTGATATGAATATATTTGGAAAAATTAGCTCACTCTCTTTTCACTGAGACTCAGGAGGGTTTGAAAACCAGGCCAGGTGCTACAGAGTCTGTGACGTGCCCCTGGAAACCAAGATTAAGAGATATAATGGCATCATATAAGATTTTATATTGTAAATGCTGAAAAATAAATACATTACAACTTTGAAGAAAATTTTCATCTCTAAACGGTGAGATGATTCTTTCTCTATGACCAACTTTTTGAGGCTGAGAAAAGCTGTGAATTCTCCCCGCAAAATCACAAAGGACATGGACTGACCTTTATCAAAAAAAAAAAACAAATGAAAAATGATACATGATATAATCAACGTAGGTTTTATGAAGATATTGATATTTTTTGTCATTTCAAACTGAACATTGAAATCAAAATTTCATATTTTCAATGGTGTAGACAGAAGATCCTTCTAAGTATGAAAGTAGAAATAGCATTATACCTTCTCTATCTCTAGTAATGTAGACATTTCCTCTTCTAGAAAGGGAGTTGCTCAGATACTTGGGGATTAATTTATTTCTCTTGTATATTGTATTCTTGGGTTATGGGCAGGACATTTTCTGTAATGTCACTGCATAGTGACTTATGGGTGTTTAGAAACAGTACCATTAGGTAACACATAATGAGGCCTACACATATACATACATATATGTATATATGTGTGTGGTGTGTGTATAGACTTAGCAAAAAGACTATTCATCACAGCACTCTTCATAAATGTGAGAGTTAGGTAGATGAAGTTAGGTACTGGTTTCAGCGAACTACGTAACACAAAACTTTAGAAAAACACTTTATAATATTTAAAATTTGCTCACAATATTTTAATTTTAATAAAAGGAAGCTACAATTCTGACCATATAAATTCATGCTAAAGTTTTGTTTACAAACACACACATCCATACACACATACTCACACACACACATATACATACACACATACTCGCAGGTGCAGACAAATGAAAGTATATTTGAAAAAATCTATATCCGTGTTGGAAATGATGTCAAATGCTAAGAAACAATAAAATGTAATGTGTAAGTTTTTTT